>NW_025776655.1:0-167691 GCF_021130785.1 Homalodisca vitripennis | reverse complement strand
TTATTGCCTGATTAAAATAGGTTTTATTCCTAAATGGTAGTGTTTATGTCACCAAACTTAGCCCAAGAGATAACTCGTGTGTCAGGTGCTTTACATATATAAATTGACAGAACAGTCCTGGATTTTACTAATTATACAACTAATCCAAATAACAAAATATTACTATATAAGGTTGTAAACACATCGGTTCTGTTTTAAATAATCCTGCAAAATAAATAAAATAAATACAGTCGTAAGCCAGAGCTTAACACCATTGAACATCTCGTATTGACCACAGTATTTACGTCATTACACGGCCAGGTCTTCATAACGATTACAGTCATGTAAAAACAAATGTACATTCATCTGATCTTTGTGCCATTGAACAGCACGTATAGAGCTCAGCATTGACATCATTACACAGCCAGGTCTTCATAACGCTTACAGTCATGTATGTACAAATGTACATTCATCTGATCTTTGTGCCATTGAACAACACGTATAGAGCTCAGCATTGACGTCATTACACAGCCAGGTCTTCATAACGCTTACAGTCATGTATGTACAAATGTACATTCATCTGATCTTTGTGCCATTGAACAACACGTATAGAGCTCAGCATTGACGTCATTACACAGCCAGGTCTTCATAACGCTTACAGTCATGTATGTACAAATGTACATTCATCTGATCTTTGTGCCATTGAACAACACGTATAGAGCTCAGCATTGACATCATTACACAGCCAGGTCTTCATAACGCTTACAGTCATGTATGTACAAATGTACATTCATCTGATCTTTGTGCCATTGAACAACAGGTATAGAGCTCAGCATTGACGTCATTACACAGCCAGGTCTTCATAACGCTTACAGTCATGTATGTACAAATGTACATTCATCTGATCTTTGTGCCATTGAACAACACGTATAGAGCTCAGCATTGACTTCATTACACAGCCAGGTCTTCATAACGCTTACAGTCATGTATGTACAAATTTACATTCATCTGATCTTTTTGCCATTGAACAACACGTATAGAGCTCAGTATTTACGTCATTTACACGGCCAGGTCTTCATAACGCTTACAGTCATGTATATACAAATGTACATTCATCTGATCTTTTTGCCATTGAACAACACGTATTGAGCTCAGTATTTACGTCATTACACGGCGAGGTCTTCATAACGCTTACAGTCATGAATATACAACTGTACATTCATCTGATCTTTTTGCCATTGAACAACTCGTATTGACCGCAGTATTTACGTCATTACACAGTCAGGTCTTCATGACGCTTACAGTCATGTATACATAAATATACATTCATTTAATATTTGTGCCATTGAAACAACACGTATTGACCTCAGAATTTACGTCATTACACAACCATTTGTTCAGGACGCTCATAGTTTTATGTATTATTGTACTAGAGGACGAGGTGTTTTATTTTTGTACGATTCCTCAAATATTCGTATACCAAATTCAGCACAATACGATATATGCTTCTTAAGTACAAACATCTGTTTTGTATCTTCAAAAACTTAGAGTAAGAAAAACGGATATAAAAAAAACTTGACTATTTTTTCCCAATTTGTATTAGTGACGCCTCATGGTAAACATTGTGTACAGTTCAATAAGTAATAGGACCTCTTAATAAAGTATGAATCTTTTGGACACTACTAAATGACAAGAATACTCTCCCCAATAATATTTAGCAACAACAAAAGTTACTATTGAATTAATTTGGCAGAAACAAAAATACATTAATTAAATTGGGTTTTGTAATAATAATATTTAACAATAAAATTGCAAAGATTAATAATAGCAATAATAAGCAAGCTATGGAAGCCAATTTTGAAAATTCTACTCAAGTAACCAAGCAAGCTATGGAAGTCAAGTGCAATAATTCTACTCAATTAACCAAGCAGGCTATGGAAGTCAAGTTTGCAACAATTCTACTCAATTAACCAAGCAAGCTATGGAAGTCAAGTGCAACAATTCTACTCAAGTAACCAAGCAAGCTATGGAAGTCAAGTGCATCAATTCTACTCAAGTAACTAAGCAAGCTATGGAAGCCAATTTTGAAAATTCTACTCAAGTAACCAAGCAAGCTATGGAAGCTAATTTTGAAAATTCTTCTCAAATAACCAAGCAAGCTATGGAAGTGTAGTGTAACAATTCTACTCAAGTAACTAAGCAAGCTATGGAAGCTAATTTTGAAAATTCTACTCAAGTAACCAAGCAAGCTATGAAGTCAAGTGTAACAATTCTACTCTAGTAACTAATGAAGCTATGTAAACTAAGGACGCTATTTAGTTTTAACTAAATTGTTCATTATGAAGTAATTTAAGAGTACCCTATGCGATCTACGCATTTTAGAACTTATTTTTTTTACTTACTACCTAAAAACATATTATTGAGTAAATGGATAATAACTATTATTTACTATTTCAACTACTATTCAGAGAATTTTTGATTATAAATGTACTGAGACTGTCTAGCAACTAAAGTGACTGACGGTGATGGAGTGACTATGACAACGCACTTCCATCAATTCCTCGTCGCTGTGAAATCCCTTGCATGACAGTGTCTCGGAGTCAAACTTGGCTGCAACGTGTTCATTCATGATAACATATGATAAACGACGCCTTCGGTAGAGCCAGCCTCTTATAGTGTGGGTGCGGAGTGCCAATTTGTACCGTTATAAGCGCATAAACAGGGTTTCCTTGAACTCGATTGAGGAAGTTTTATGAATAAGAAACTCGATCGTCGGCCGTACTAGTTTTGGTGAAGGATGAAATGGGAAGATTTAACAGAGTTACAAATCTAAACTGATACATTTTTTCTACGATTATAGTTATATTTTTACTCCCAAACTATATCACCGTCAGATAAAGAGACTAGAAATGGCGCTGATTCAGTATTTATTTATGTGTCTGACGGTTGGTGTATATGATCTGACAAAAACATCTTTTCATATTTTTAAGTATTTTGATACAGTCTCCTTTAACCACCCCACCTTACATAGCTCTTCTAATAGTCGAGCTTTTTGTTAGAGAAACCTTCTGTATCTAGTAAGAATAACCAGGATGTGTGCTTTGCTTGTACAACGGTATTACTCCGCTCCTGGAATATTGGCAGGCTGTTAACCTATACATTTCTTGTAGCCGACCTAGCAGCCTCTAACTAACTGTTATTCTTCACATTTCTGATAACAAATAATATATTGTAGTGTACAAATTAAAATAAACTATATTATTAAAAACTTGACATAAATATACGAGTATAAACAAAAACACTCAAATTCATTTGAAACGTGCCTAAACTAATTTTCCAATGATGCATGTTATTTATTAAAACTGAACACATTCTAGGATAAGATTTTTAAATTATTCTTCGTTTTGAAATTCTACCGGAACGCCAATAATAAGAAATAATTTTCTACAAGATTTCAGATGCTGCTCGTAAGAGGAAGGTGAACTGAAGCTAAATGCAACATTCGCATTGAATCAACTCTTCCCACCATACCCGTGTTATGTGAAAAAGCAATAACTTATGCAAAGGCAGTGTAACAGAATGTTGTTAGTTATGTCATTAATCACTGGTATAAACCCAAAAGGTTACATCAGCAAAGTTAGTTACCACCAGTACGTCGCAATAGATATGCCGAGTGATACATACAGCCTCATGTTATATTGTTCACAGTTATGCTCTACGGTTATAGTTTGTGTTTCCTTATTGTTGTGTTCTCGTAGGGCCTAAAACATCTTGAGTAGATGTAAAGAATATTTTATGTAGAGTGCAAGACGTTCGTAATTGGCCTCCATTTATCCATTGTAAAAGTATGATTTACAATGAATATCTTTATTAGTCGTGTCCTGTTCACACAGGAAAGTTCTAGAGAAGTCAAAGACTACATTGGTCTTGTAAAATGGTCTATAGTGATACTATGTTATCCGTCCGACAAGTCTAGACAAGCTGGATGACAGAATACAAACTGTGACCATATACATTTTCTATGAAGGTTTCATATTGTATCGATACAGAGTATGAGTTGAAGATTCGGGTTGAAGGGATCTCGACATGGAGGATTACATGGATCCTGTTGTCGACTGTTACAAGTCACTAATCATAAACACTACACAGTTTCACAGTGTGACTCAAAGGTTTGAGTTGAAGGAATCTCGACATGGAGGATTACATGGATCCTGTTGTCGACTGTTACAAGTCACTAATCATAAACACTACACAGTTTCACAGTGTGACTCGAAGGTTTGAGTTGAAGGAATCTCGACATGGAGGATTACATGGATCCTGTTGTCGACTGTTACAAGTCACTAATCATAAACACTACACAGTTTCACAGTGTGACTCGAAGGTTTGAGTTGAAGGAATCTCGACATGGAGGATTACATGGATCCTGTTGTCGACTGTTACAAGTCACTAATCATAAACACTACACAGTTTCATTGGTTTGAGTTGAAGGAATCTCGACATGGAGGATTACATGGATCCTGTTGTCGACTGTTACAAGTCACTAATCATAAACACTACACAGTTTCATTGTATGACTCAAAGGTTTGAGTTGAAGGAATCTCGACATGGAGGATTACATGGATCCTGTTGTCGACTGTTACAAGTCACTAATCATAAACACTACACAGTTTCATTGTATGACTCAAAGGTTTGAGTTGAAGGAATCTCGACATGGAGGATTACATGGATCCTGTTGTCGACTGTTACAAGTCACTAATCATAAACACTACACAGTTTCATTGTATGACTCAAAGGTTTGAGTTGAAGGATTCTCGACGTGGAGGATTACATTGATCCTGTTGTCGACTGTTACAAGTCACTAATCATAAACACTACACAGTTTCACAGTGTGACTCGAAGGTTTGAGTTGAAGGAATCTCGACATGGAGGGTTACATGGATCCTGTTGTCGACTGTTACAATTCTCTATACTAATTACCCTAGGAATGACGAACGTAATACATGCCACGTATTCAACACCTGTACAATACCCATTGTCTGAGGAACACAATGGCCTCTCCACCTCCCCGCACAACGTATCAGGGGATTTCACTCAACTAACACGAATTGCCTACTAAGTAATTATAGGATATAATTTAGTGATAGATTGTTCAGTTTGATAATGTTAGTTTGTTTATTAGTAATTTTAGGCGAACTACCTAAATTGCAAAGAAAAGAAATTTTAAATTGTTGTGTTTTTATTTATCATTAAAAACGCTAATACAAATAACACATATTCCGCTTCACCATAGAGAGGCTCATAAATTATTGCAGATAACGTCATGAAGACATACAACACTGAATAAAAATTCCAGTTTAAGAACGAGAATCTTGCACCTCGGAGATAAGAATTCCATTATGAAGCCACCTGCGACTGCACTAGATGAATACCAAATGTTTTCTATTTGGTATAGAAATCGGATACTGTTCTCTCTTATAATGGGTTCTGAACCAAAATAAATTACACTTTTGCAACGATATATTGTGTTTGACAAGCCGCTAAATCAGTTTTAATATGCCTGTCGTTCTATTAAAGTTTAAACTTAATCTGAGGACAATACTGATTACTAATGCTTCTGTGACAAAACCCAACAGGCATGTATAATGTTGTAGTCTCGTCTCTCTGGTGGAACTACCATGTCTTGTATGATATCTCTGGCTCGCTTAGTATTATACATTCTACAACCGTTCTGGCATTGGATAACCGACCTTCAACTTGCAACCTCTTTTTCGGGTCTCAAGTTCTAAAATATAAATTCTTGCAGGAAAACTAATTCAACTCGTTGCGATCAATACTCTTCCTGGGCAGTGACTTGGGTTCATTCTGTCCAGTTTTGACATGGCGATTACCTTATATAATACTTTAACATTATATGTTACTTTTTTTAACATGTCATGATGACAAATGTCAAAAACCTGTAAAATATTATAAACATAGAACAGATATACTGCTATAACACACGTTACCTGAGCCACCGCTCCAATTTAATCCCAAATCGAACAAACAAAAAAATAAGACCGATTCAACGGTGAATCTAGAGGGAGTAAGTTTATTATTGAAGTCCTCTAGGTAGCTACATCTGTTGTAGGGACATCATATATAGGTGTGATCACAGTTAGGAATTATGGTAATCCAAGCTCAGTCAATATTATCATGAGCTACTCTGGATCAAGACCTTTATAACGGACTGAGACACACTCACCGTCATGGTCTACCAAATCGATTATGGAGAGGAGAAGAATACCAGCCAAGATAACATAATAATATGGTTCTCTGTAACAGCCTCCAGTAAACACACTGACCGTTCTGGTTTACTAAAGCGATTATGTAAAGTAGTGAGAATATCAGCCAAGATTACATAATGATGAGGTTCTCTGTTACAGCCTTCAGTAGGCACACTGACCGTTCTGGTTTACTAAAGCGATTATGTAAAGTAGTGAGAATACCAGCCAAGATTACATAATGATGAGGTTCTCTGTTACAGCCTTCAGTAGGCACACTGACCGTTCTGGTTTACTAAAGCGATTATGTAAAGTGGTGAGAATACCAGCCAAGATTACACAATAATGATGTTCTCTGTTACAGCCTGCTGTAGGTACACTGACCGTTCTGGTTTACTAAAGCGCTTACATAGAGGAGGAGAATACCAGCCAAGATTACATAATGATACGTCTACTGTAACAGCCTGCAGTAAACACACTGTCCGTTCTGGTCCACAAAAGCTGTTATTAAGAATTCAGTAGCAGTCTTTTGTCCCTACTTTCCTATCGCCACAGGTGATACATAAAAAAACTTGTTAGGTAACTTTCAACTCTATAATAACGTACGAGTTGGTTACACCGTCTTTTTTTTGGAATTTAAATTACTTGAAAAACTTAAATTACCGTTAATAATACATTTGTTTGGTATCATTTGTTTTTTTAAGTGACCGTTGAAGCTTAATAATAATTACGATTATTATTGATAATATTTAACATTAACACTCAACTTTAATTGGTTTTAAGTCTTTCTTTTTCTGATATTTTATTTATTATAATATTTTACGTTTTCCATTTTATGCATGTGCAGTATATGTATTGGGGTAAAAATCATTCCAGTTTTCTTATAAAATTAAAATTTATTTCGTTCTCTTTATTAGAGTATTATGTCTTTCTTAATCGTATTCTTTGTGTTTATCATTCTTATGTTGAAAGCTGTACATACAGCTTACATTACGATAAGTTCAACTGAAGCATGTAATATGTTAATACGACATTAAATTTAAATATTTATGTAATATATTAACCTGTCCCAACAATAAAATTTAGTAAGGCACAGCAAATATTATGTTGGATGCTTGTCAGCGAACGTTAAAACGTTAAACGGATCACAAGATTACGTTTACATCCAAAATAATATTTAAATTTCCCGTAAAGTTGCGTTTACATTTACAAAGTCTTGGCATTGAAGTATTTTTTAACTACATCTAAACTTTTCTTTCTAATAAACAGTTATTTCATATTCAACGAAACCATAAATCCAGGAATTATGTGAGTTGAATTCCACGTTAGATATTTATACATTTGATCATGTATTTCTGTAGTTATTTCCTGCTTCCACTCAATAATGAAATACCTTTGGTAAATAGTCTACCGTTACCATGATAATCATCTTTCCCGGTGCTGACGCATGCAATGCAAATAATTATAAACTTTTTACGCAATATGAATATTATTATTTATATTCTGACCGTACCTTGATAGATATGGTTGCACATAAATACCTGCACGGTATTTATACAATACCGATTATTAATACAATGAAAAAAATCAGAAGGCGCTGATCCAAGTTTTATGGAAATAACCAATGGTTAATGATAAAGTGTTGTTTTGTCAATAGGTCGAAAGTTTTTTGTCTTAACAGAATCGGGTTTGATAACAATAACACTCATACTATTAATTAAAGGTAATTATTAACTTTGCTTATGTGGAATTAAAAAAAAAACTTCTCCACATTTAAGAAACTCGAAAAATGTAAAATATTCTTAATTAAGAACGGCTTATTACGCTGACATTACATTTAAGTTTCCGATTAGCAGGTGCTATCAACAGTTCCAAAATGGGAATTTAACAATCCTAGAGAAACTATGTTTAATTACGAGAGCTTCTATTTTTGAATTTTCTTATCACAGTGCGCCTGCCGGCCCATAAACATGATTTGATCACCCATGGAGTCTGATTAGTGATCTACAGCTCCATGAAAAATGCTCTGAGTTAAAACTACAGTCCCTTTGCCATGAGTGTTAGCTCTCACCCTGTACACTGTACACTGAACATGGAAACGAGGAACCCTAGACTTGGTGGACTGATACAGGTAGGAGTTCTTAGCAAGAGAAACTGTGAGCATGGAGACCTGAAGGGTAACATAGCGTAGTCCTTAGCTAATGGATATTTTCAAGTTTATTGTTGAAGGCGAGCAATTTTAAAAATTGTCTTTACGGCATACGTGCGGAGCTCACGAGTAGAGTAGCGGAAGAAATGCGCTCTCCGCCTGTCAGGGCTCCCTATCAATAACCTTTTGTATATTTCTAAAAACATTGCGCTTGCTAGACTATGAATAGTTTAATTCATTTTTTGATTAAAGCGACATTCCGTATTTAATTAGTAATTGCAGTACATTTCTATGAATGGACGACTTCTGTTCTTTAACTGGAACAGTTTTATGTCTGAATAGTATTATTAATCATAATGTTTCTGTCTTTGTTCTAGTTTTTTAAATCTATTAGACTATTTGTTATTGGTTTTTTTTGTTAATAATAGTATTGCTACTTTTGTAGTTATCAATTTATTTTATTCGTTTGAGCTACATGCATTAAAAGGTGATAAACAAAAAATACAAAAAAGCGGACTGACTCGTAATAGTGACTGTAATGTTCTAAACATTTGGTTAAATAATAAGTGTATATTTAAATAGGAACCATGCATCTGTTAAAAATACGATAATTGGCAATAAAATTTGATAATTTCTAAATTACGAGTGCTGATTAAATATTGCACTGGGTTAACTATAAAATTACCGACTACTAAAATTACACTATTAAGCTGAATAAGGTATAAAATCGTAGTGCGGTCGACGAGGTAACACTATGGTAGAGGGGTTGGGAAAATATAACGGCATGTTTTTGGAATGGCTAGTTCGAGGAATTCGCTCAAATCTAACCCCCTCCACCGTTCTCCTCACTACACCACTCGTGACCTTCCTACAGTAATGTCAAACAATCTTCAACTGATGAGCAAGTAGATCAGTATCTCTACATATGTACGTATGAAAACAAAACACATCTTAAGATTCGTAATGAGTCCCCAGAACAATAAAACAAATCGCAGAGTAACAGAAAAGAAAATGGGGAAGGTGGTTGGTATCTGGATACAGTGAATTGTGGAATTACTGAATACATACTTATGCTTCGTGCTGCAAAATCTCGGCATGCTTTAGAGCAATGTAATATATTGTGTAGATAAACATTTATTTTATTTTCGTCACCAATCAATTACGACTAGTAGGTATTATAGACACTAACACGCCAGTCTAATATGATGTATTATATGAGTTCCCACCACATATATGAGTATTATCGTCATAATGGTTAACGGTTGGTGTTTTATATTCTGATCCACTGCTTCCAAAGATTTAAAGCAGATTTCGCAAACTTAATGAAGCTATAAATCTGTCTTCCCGACACCTGTTACTGTACTAGAGCAGAGTTCTTAGTGAATTTATTATCTTTACAGCTGATTTACACTTAAAATACATTACTCTTAAGGTCTATTCCAGGGTATAAAATTGTTTGAATGATAATTAGTTTTGTTACTATTAACTATTTTGTGTTCATATACATTATTAAAACAAAGATTTAATAATGCACTTAAATAATTACGGTCTAATTGTTAAAACAGTATTTTTACAAGGATACTGATAAATACACAAACTATAAGAAACAGAGAAAGAAGCTGTAAAAACTGCAATACAAATAATTAAAAGAGTTTTACGTTAACTAATTGCCCTAATTAATGAAGGACATCAATTAATAAATTCGTGTAAAGTGGTATACTACTCTAAATTAACAACTGAAAATTGTGATTGGCAAAACTATTACAGTGGGAGAAAATCTACTAGCATCCAGTTCTGGCGTCCAGCCTATTCTTGCTGGGAACCATTACAAAGATATTCTTGGCAAGTATAAAACTCAAAATTTCAACTTGCTTGTGTTAATAATTGGAATTTTAAGGAATTAAACATGCGAATATAAATAATAGTTTTTGAGGTAAGCTGTTTATAATTATTTGCATTGCATGCGTCAGCACCGAGGAACATTTTTATCATGCACCTGGTAGCCTATTTACCAAAGGTATTTCATTGTTGAGGGGAAGCAGGAAATAAATGCAGAAAACACATAATCAAGTGAATAAACATTTAACGTGGAATTCAAATTACATAAATCCTGGATTTATGGTTTCTTTGAATCTCTAATAATTGCTTATTTCAAGGAAAGTTTTAGATCGAGTTTAAAAATAGTTCAATGCCATGACTGTGTAAATAAATCAAACTTTACCGAAAATTTAAATATGATTTTGGGTGTAAACTTAATCTTGTGATCCGTTCATCGCTTCGTTCGCAGACATGCACACAATTTAACATTTGCTGTGCCTTATTAAATGTTGCTGTTGGACAGGTTAATATATTACATAAATATTTACAATTACTGTTGTACAAATATATACACGTATTACTTGTTACAACATATGAACTATAAACACAAAGAATACGATTAAGAGGGACATAATAATCAAATAAGTAGGAGGAAATAACTTTTATTTTAACATAAAACTTAAATAATTTTATGCAATTAAAACTTATAAAAACATATACTGTACAATAAACTCCAACCATGAAAATAAAAAGTTTTGAAATTATAGAAAGCGTTTAAACATTATATGAAACTGAAATTTTCAAAACAAAACTTGTCCGAATCAAAAGATTTAGCGCTATGAGCTGCAAAGTCAATGCAAGTGTAAAGGAATCGACTCAGAGTAATGCACACAAGTGGATCTGTAGAATATTATAATAAATATAATAACATAATTGGGAAGCCTTTAAAACCAATTAAATTTGCATGTTATTGTTAAATAACTGTTGTTAATTGTTAATTATCATTATTACAAATAAACTTCATCGTTCATTTTAAATACAAATGGCATACTAAAAATTTGTATTACAGTAATGTATACTTCAATTGATTCTAAATTATAGAAAAAGTATGTGTAACAAATCCGACGGTATTCTAGAGTTGAAAGTTACCTAGCAAGCTGTTTGATGTGTCACCTGTGGCGGTAGGAAAGTAGGGACAAAAGACTGCTACTGAATTCCTAATAACACCATTTGTGGACCAGAACGGACAGTGTGTTTACTGCGGGCTGTTACAGTAGACGTATCATTATGTAATCTTGGCTGGTATTCTCCCCTTCTCTATAACCTTTTTGGTATACCAGGACTGATATTTATGTATTTAGGAAGACTAGGAAATTTATGATTTTTTTCTCTGAGAATCTGCAAACTTACCAATTCTTCTCTTTTTAAAAAGAATAACAATTTGTAACTAGGTAACTGTATGAAATATTATTGAAAAAAAAATTTTTACATACTTGGCTTTATAGCTAATTAATATTAAAGACTTATGGAGACAGGTCCACGGGGTTTTGTTGGTAGCTTAGGCAAACTAAACTCACTTTTGTGTGTGCCAGCGTTACCTTATTTTACCGGAAGTGTGTTGACTTCAGCTGTGCATAGGGAGCTGGTATTGTGATTGTTCTATCACATCTATTCAACAATATTATTTACTACGTAGCACACAGTTCTATATATTTCACGCTAGTAGTAATCCATACATTAATAAAAATTTCAGGAATAGTTAAATATTATTAAAGATAATTAATCTTAAAAAGCGTAGAAGCCATGGAAATCATTTAAGTAGCTTTCGACCTTACTTATAAAGAGTTCAGATTAAGTCTGATTTGTTTGTAGTGCATTAATCACACTTATCGTGCTCTGATTGCTGGCTCAGATGGTTACTTATAAAGGGTACAGATTAAGTCTGCCACAGCCACACGAGCACACGTCTCACCTGTTAATCATGGAAGGATGGATTGTTTGTAGTGCATTAATCACACGTATCGTGTACTGATTGCTGGCTCAGATAGTTACTTATAAAGGGTACAGATTAAGTCTGCCACAGCCACATGAGCAGAGGACTCACCTGTTAATCATGGAAGGATGGATTGTTTGTAGTGCATTAATCACACGTATCGTGCACTGATTGCTGGCTCAGATAGTTACTTATAAAGGGTACAGATTAAGTATATCACAGCCACACGAGCCTAGGACTCACTTGTTAATCATGGAAGGATGGATTGTTTGTAGTGCATTAATCACACGTATCGTGAACTGATTGCTGGCTCAGATGGGTTAATTAAAAGCGGTAATCCACCGTTACAATCAATATTACACCTAATGATCAGAGGAGTCCGAGTGAACCATTGATTGGCTATTTATTCAATGTGAATGAAAACTAATTTAAAATATATTCAGAGAATTCCAGTATTTATATCAAACCTTTACAACCTTTCATTATCACTGCAGTAATACTTTTGTGAATGCAAATGTAAATAATTATTTTTTGTAATCCAAGAGTGAAACTGTTTTTAAAAGTAAAAGTTACGAATGTGGTAGATACAAGTTTGGACTTAGGAGGGATGGCTCAAGTTGAAAAGCTACTTAACTAACTTAATTTTGCCAATAACTAAGAATCATACAGGTAGCTTAGTCTTCTACCGGACACGATTACTTACTAGTAGTAACATTGTTTATGTTTTAGTAGATAAAGCAAAAATAAATATAAAAAATACGTAACCTAAAACGAAGAAAATTAATTTGCCATATTTTCCCTAATCCATTCTGTTTTCACTTCCGTTTTGTTTCTTTGAATTACTTTCCATTCTTTGAAAGGCTTAAATTTACCATAATGCTACTACGAGTTAAATTTGTTGTTAAGATAAACACCTTGGGCTCCTAACGCATGAATCGCATGCAGTTGTTGAAAAATGAGATAAACCAATAGTTTAGAACAATCGATAGATTTGTAATGTAATACAAATAATAGTAGATGGTTTGCAGCCTCCGTAGGACTTGAGAGCTGAGTGCTGCAGTGTTGAGACTGCTGTAGTGAAGCCGTCCTCCAAACAAAGATGGCGGCTTTTTGTACCACTCCAGGGTAACAAGCGAATCTAAAAATAAAAAACAATCGTAATCAAGGCGCATTCCTGAGGATAATACTAGGACCGGCTAACAGAACTCGCTAGTATCGGTGGTTCCTAGGTCTGGCCGTGGGATAGTGACGTCACCGGTGAATTTTGTCTCCATGATTTAAACCTCCTTGTTAATAACCGTTCTTCACATATAATCTGTGCATTTGTTTTAAAACTGTTGGTGCCGCAACGAATACTAAATTTTAATTAAAAATACTTTAATAAAAAAAGTTCAGGAAAACAAAACGGAAGTTACAGTGTTATAGTCAATTTAATATTTATGACAAACAGACTTGCATTTCTGAGAGGAAACTCTTTGTGATAAATTTCATTAACGAGGGAAAACAAAAATTAATTTTGTTTTTGCTCTCCATAAACAATGAACTGCATGCAAACTTCTCACTGATTTAAGCAATTTGCTCTGTGCCGATATACGAATAGCATTAATTTTTAACTTATGTATGATATTTATCATTAAAGTATTTTATCTTCGTGCATTTATACTGTTGAAAGTCTTAGCTGCAGCAATAGCTTTAATTTTTTAATCTAATTTTTAGTTGATCTTAGTTCTAATTTCTGGCAGTTTCGGTTTAACATCTCTTGACAGAATATGACTCTCCACAGTCAGGTCAAAAAAGTCAAGAAGTTAATTGTTCAAGGAATGTTTCGACGTGAAGTTAAACGAAAGAATTAGATGTTAATTAAAACCAAATGCTGGTGATTGGTACAATGCAACTCCTGGAGGTAAGTGACCTGAACAAAGTTACTTCATAAACTTTACAGAGAGAAAACTGCAGTGTCATGGGAGACCGCCACATAACTTTAAAATGTGTTATGTTGATAAACATTCAATTCAAATAACAACCAAAGGTGCAAAACATATTATTTGCTTCTTGTATGCAATAGTAAATATAATTTTTACGTACCTTTAGTATGTAACACGGGTGGACTTACGTCACGTCGACTCGTTAAACAATTTCAGCCCAGGTACAATAAATTATTTCAGACATTACTACATTAATGCCTGCAATAATAATATCTTTACTTGTTGAAAATTTTACTACTCACTGTAAAATACTAGGCATGAGTATAAGTTCAGTCATACTAATACATCGACTTATCAACTAAATCTATCAAAGAAATCTGTAAAAGAAATATATAAGTAGAAGTGTGGCGTATGCTAAGACTCTGATGAGAAGGCAGGAGTATAGCATCAGTTATACTAATTAATCAAACATTAATAGGTGGAATTGTGGCGTATGGTAAGTCTCTGATGAGGAGGCAGGAATATAGCATCAGTTACACTAATCTATCAAACAGCCTGTCAAATAAATCATTAGGTGGAAGTGTGGCGTATGCTAAGACTCTGATGAGGAGGCAAGAGTGTAGCATCAGTTATACTAATCTATCAAAACACCAATAGGTGGAGGTGTGGCGTATGCTAAGACTGATGAGGAGGCACGAGTATACCATCAGTTACACTAATCTATAAAACAACCTGTCAAAGAAATCAATAGGTGAAAGTATGGCGTATGCTAAGTCTCTGATGAGGAGGCAGGAGTATAGCATGAGTTACACTAATCTATCAAACAACCTGTCAAAGAAATCAAGAGGTGGAAGTGTGGCATATGCTAAGACTCTGATGAGGAGGCAGGAGTATGCCATCAGTTACACTAATCAATCAAACATTAATAGGTGGAATTGTGGCGTATGGTAAGTCTCTGATGAGGAGGCAGGAATATACCATCAGTTACACTAATCTATCAAACAACCTGTCATAGAAATCAATAGGTGGAAGTGTGGCGTATGCTAAGTATCTGATGAGGAGGCATGAGTATACCATCAGTTACACTAATCTATCAAACAACCTGTCAAAGAAATCAATTGGTAGAAGTGTGGCGTATGCTAAGACTCTGAGGAGGCAGGAGTATAGCATCAGTTATACTAATCTATCAAACAACCTGTCAAAGAAATCAATAGGTGAAAGTATGGCGTATGCTAAGACTCTGATGAGGAGGCAAGAGTGTAGCATCAGTTACACTAATCTATCAAACAGCCTGTCAAATAAATCAATAGGTCGAATTGTGGCGTATGCTAAGACTCTGATGAGGAGGCAGGAGTATAGCATCAGTTATACTAATCTATCAAACAACCTGTCAAAGAAACCAATAGGTGGAATTGTGGCGTATGCTAAGACTCTGATGAGGAGGCAGGAGTATAGCATCAGTTATACTAATCTATCAAACAACCTGTCAAAGAAATCAATAGGTGGAAGTGTGGCGTATGCTAAGACTCTGATGAGGAGGCAGGAGTATACCATCAGTTATACTAATGTATCAAACAACCTGTCAAAGAAATCAATAGGTGGAAGTGTGGCCGTATGCTAAGACTCTGATGAGGAGGCAGGAGTATAGCATCAGTTATACTAATCTATCAAACAACCTGTCAAAGAAACCAATAGGTGGAATTGTGGCGTATGGTAAGTCTCTGATGAGGAGGCAGGAGTATACCATCAGTTACACTAATCTATCAAACAACCTGTCAAAGAAATCAATAGGTGGAAGTGTGGCGTATGCTAAGTCTCTGATGAGGAGGCAGGAGTATACCATCAGTTACACTAATCTATCAAACAACCTGTCAAAGAAATCAATAGGTGGAAGTGTGGCGTATGCTAAGACTCTGATGAGGAGGCAGGAGTATAGCATCAGTTACACTAATCTATCAAACAACCTGTCAAAGAAATCAATAGGTGGAAGTGTGGCGTATGCTAAGACTCTGATGAGGAGGCAGGAGTATAGCATCAGTTACACTAATCTATCAAACAACCTGTCAAAGAAATCAATAGGTGGAAGTGTGGCGTATGCTAAGACTCTGATGAGGAGGCAGGAGTATAGCATCAGTTACACTAATCTATCAAACAACATGTCATAGAAATCAATAGGTGGAAGTGTGGCGTATGCTAAGACTCTGATGAGGAGGCAGGGGTATAGCATCAGTTATTCTAATCTATCAAAACACTAATAGGTGGAAGTGTGGTGGATGTTAAGACTGTAATGAGGACGTCACACAAACCTATGGGTAAGGAAACCTTTTAATGGATGTTTGATGCACGCAAAAGGTGTAATGATTAGGTATGAGTATAGGACCAGTCACACACACACTTATCGGTAAGGAAAGC
This sequence comes from Homalodisca vitripennis, assembly GCF_021130785.1. NCBI lineage: Eukaryota > Metazoa > Arthropoda > Insecta > Hemiptera > Cicadellidae > Homalodisca > Homalodisca vitripennis. The sequence goes on along the minus strand of NW_025776655.1, from coordinate 151,155 downwards.
TATTAGTGGATGTGTGGTGTACGCGAAAGCTGTAATAATGAGGAAAGAGTAGAGGATCAGTCTCACAAACTTGTCGGTAAGGAAACCTATTAGTGGATGTGTGGTGTACGCGAAAGCTGTAATAATGAGGAAAGAGTATAGGATCAGTTTCACAAACCTATCAGTAAGGAAACCTATTAGTGGATGTGTGGTGTACGCCAAAGCCGTAATGTCGGCTGGTGTTTATCTGAAAACGTAAACCCTTCTCTCCATTTTTATCTACTCCGTATCATTTTACACTTTCATCCCTATTCAAGATTTTTCTTTCAGCAATCATAATAATAACATGTATGTATTAGTTACATTTATTAACATGTAACATGTTCCGAAATTCAAATAGAATATCTAGGACCTAAAGTTTATAATAGACTAGCGGGCCCGGCGCGCTTTGCTGCGCATTTCAATAATTTTTTGCAAAAGTTGCCCGCGGCTTCGCACGCAATTTCCCGTTGAAAACAGTACACTATATTCACTTATTCTTTTTCTATCACATTCTAAACATTGCTGAGATAATTGATAGTCGTTCCATCGTGAGCCTCTTGGGCGTATTATGAAGGTATGTACCATATTCCTGCCTCTATCTAGCTGTTACCCACGGCTTCGCACGCAAATCTTAAGAACCGAAGTCCTTATATTACTTAGTAAATCTTTTTTTTTACTATAATAAATTTTAGATTAAATTAGTTATATCTCCGATGCCACGATTGAGCTTGCTTTGTTGTCTCGATCGAGAGAATATGTACACACGGAGTTTTGAGAACCATACTTCTGTCAAAAAAAACAACTAAGGTTGATTTTATAACATTCTTTATATTTGTAGCCAACGTAAGATAGTAATTATGATATCTGCATTACTCTTCTGATCAAGCATGAGCATGGTTTATATTAAATAAATATTGCAGTTAAAGGTGAATTTTTACGTCAAATTTGAATTGTATTATCTGGATAGTAAAGTCTATGTTTAACAGTGATTGCAGAAACAGTTTAAACAAAATTTGTCGTTTCTCTTAAGCTTACTCTATGCTTTAAAACTATAAGTGTAATATATGTTTACAAAGAACAGCTGATTAAAAATTTGAAAAGACGTTAACATATGTTTGCTGCAATGCATTTCTTATGGGTATTTCTGTAACCAGTGGGGCGGAATCCTGAATCGGGAAAGGGATGGGCATAGCTTATAAACCTTCTCCGTGGAAAAATACATATACGTACAAATTTTCATCATGATCGGTCCAATAGTTCACGATTCCATAAAGGACAAACATACAAACATTCATTTATATATATATATATATAGATTGCCAGATCATTTAAAAACCAGCCATTCCCTTTCACATTTCAAAATAAGCTTTAAGACGTCCTTGTAAAAAAATGTTTTCACTTTTTTTGCCTCACCTACCCATACCAGTAAAATATATCTAGAGTGCTGGAATTCTGTTGTTTAGTTCAATAAGTCAGTCAGATTTATTATTATATTGATAATATAAACACAATTTTAGATCACGTTTAACTTTTTTTACATTATATATAGCGGTGTTGGCTATTCTTGATACATGTAAATGTCCATGAAAAATAAATTATTTTGATTGTTTTTATTAAAGAGGCAAGAGTATAGTATCAGTGATACTAATCGATCGGTAAGAAAATCTTTTGGTGCAAATGTTGTTTATACCAAGATTGTAGTGTGGAGACAATTTTATAGGATCTGTCATTTTAATTACTATGTACTGAATTGCAGTATTACAGATTCGTTATTAAGATGCCAAATAAAAACCATTAAAATTCAAATGTTAATGTTCTCATAATGATAAACATTCAGGTCAACAATATTATGGAATGAGTGATTTGTGAAAATTTAAATAGTCAGTTTTATTAATGATCTAAGTATGATACTTCTAAGTATTAATGATCTATATTTGTGTTTATTAAATGGCTAGTTCAAGGTTTATACGGCAATATTTAAAGTGAAGAGCATGTTCAACCTCGTAGATGTGTATGTGATATTTCTCCAGGTCGAAATATAAAGCTGAAACAGTGCTGAATAAATTGACTTACACATATATCACTACCGTCCACTTCAGCACCTTCGCGTTTGAGAACGATATATGGCAGAATACTGTGTCTCAATTTCCCTATAAAATACGAAAAATACAGTGCTTGCTCCCGTCATTGCTCTAAATTTGAAATGCGAATTTTGTAATCAATCCATTCTGTATTCAAACATAATTTCTTAACTAAGAGTATAAAGAGTGGTTATATATTCAGTGGTCATTATATTCTTTACAGTAATAAATTAGCCTTTTATAATAAAATCTTGAGTAATATTTGGTATAATTTAATTTATTCCTTTTTAAAAAATCAAGTTTTTATAAAAAAAACACACACAGACAGACAGATGGGAAACTAAGCATCGGAGACCCATGTTCATATGGTGAAGAATGTTTGTCTAGATCTGAGCAATAACCTTGGTACACCTCTGTCCAGAGAGTTACGGGACACCCTGTATATATATTTATTTATTTCATTATGATTATGATAGTTTCAGTAATAAATTATTAAAGTGTGAAGGTCAAGTGGAATGTATACAGAGGAGAAATTACAACTGCATTCGCAGTTGGATGCGATTTTATTGTAATAGGACAAAATTGGATTTTAAATCCTTCTAATAAAAATCGACGTGTTTTTAATTAGTCAAACGTGATCATAAATACATTAAAAATAAAAAATAATATTGGTTAAAATACAAGACTTCATAACTTCAGTAATATCAGCAAGAAAGTGGAGGTTTATCGGTGTTTGAAAACTTTCGTGATTTACAAGACAAAATGTTAAGCCACAACTTGAATAATTTAGTAGTTTGGTTTCGTTACCTTCACTGAGATACATCTATTGTGTGTGCAATGAGTTTGTTCCACAAGTAATATAAGTTTGTTATTGACGATGGAAGGTTTCTAGGATATTAGGATTTAGGATATTTGTCATCGTTATATATACAGTATGCATATCACTGCGTTTCGAATGTTGAAATCCACCCTCTTCGTCATGTATGAGAGCAATAATGTATAAATCCTAATATGTGCAGCAATGCACTGCCACAAAAAAATATAAAGAAATTAAGGGAACATACTCGAAAACTGCTTGATATTCCAGACAGGAGAAAATTAACCCTGTGTTGTCACAGCACAGAAATGAAGAGCACAAATACAGGCCATACCTATAAAAGCGAAAGTGGAATACGAGTAATTTACTTGTTATATGTTGATTTAGAAAGTAATGTATACAATCCATCGTGAACAATATTTATTACCGGAGTATCATACGTGTATATATTAAATATCAGGTAACCAAGCTGCGCTCGGTATTTTTTTTGGTAAATCGAGTTTTGGGATTCATTTTTTGGTAACGATATATACTACGGATTCCGCAAACGATAAAACTATAAATGGCATTGCTGTTTATTGTTCTTCCATCTTACGCATTAAAGGATTTTTTAATCTGTCTCCTTTGTTCGTCACTGATAGTTCTAGATTATTTATTGTACTGTATATCAGGAGAATGTAACAACTTTTCTTGTATGTAAAAATGTTCATAGTTATAACACAAGGCAATAAAGTAACCTTTGTATGCATCATCACAAATGAACGAATGAATAACGTTTATTCCAGCAGTTTATATATACATGTATACAATATTTTCTTAGATGAAATAACTATTATTATATATATACAGCAGGTGATATATAGAAAAAATGTAAGATAAGTGTAACGAGTAGCACAATAAATATAACAATACTAGAAAGCTTTGTTATAACAACGGTATAAAACAAATGCTCCAGAACTTATGAAAAGCTTTATAGTTATTAAGCCTTGAGATTTGTAATGTTTTGCCTATTAACTTTAGAAGTCTTCCCATCAAGACTTTCAAAGAAAAGTACAGCATTTCCTGATAAATAATTCTTTGCACAAAATAACTGAGTACTTTGGTTTAGATTTTGCAACTTTGCGTGTTTAAGTTACTCTTGCATGAATAATCAAGAGGGTATTTATTGTTAAAGCTCTGTATTAAAATGTCTGTTAGTAAGAACTATTAGATATAGTAAGAACTGTTAGCTAAGAAGCTTATTGTTAATTGTATGGTAATTGTAGGTTAAACTGTGATATTATTTAAATATGTTTTGATCTCATGCCTGCTAATTTATTGTTTATTATACGTTATTAATGCTTATATCTTGGTTGTCGGGACTAATGCAGATTGTATTTGCCTTTTGGACAATAATATTCCTGACACCTTCACCAACAGTAAAGAGATTAATCTAGATGTCACTGGATAAATAAATACATGTGCGAACACGGTGGACCGACCTTTAATTGCCAGACTGAGATTTCGGTTTGCTAATCAATGGCCCAGCGACCCAACAAAACAGTCAGGCAACAATTAAACGCTATTGGGAAACATTACTTTTATTCGACCAACGACCCTTTATCCGTAAAGGTTAAATATTACCGTATCGCTTATTCTGTCAGTACTTTGCAGCAACAAGGAATAAAAACAAATTCAGATCAGCAGTAAAGCCCGAGCCAATCAACGGTTATTCTTCATCAGTCAAGTGTCCGTTGTTCATTGATTAGTGTGGAATTCTCTCTCGTTGTGCATTTAAATAATAATGTTTTATAATATATATTTATATTATCATTACGCATCAGACATTTGTTTAATTTCTAGAATTCTTCTTTTATATTTAATCTGGCTTCAAGCGCCCTTTTTTTAAATTTTCTCCATAACGTTTTTAGCTTCGCCCACACAATGTGAAATCTTGAGGCTTTAGTCCAACAACAGTACAGTTTGTACCAGTTCTCCCACATGCATATTGCATCACGTTTGCCTTTTCTAAAGCCTCGTCATTATAAAATATTACAGCATCATACACTCCATGTAAAATGTGTCTAGCCCAACAAAATTACTTTTTTAAATTCGCTTTCAAATAATGTTATCATACTATTGTTTACTTGAGCAGCTGGTTTTAGCATAACAAAACATTTTCACTACAGTTTAGCCAACTTATTTACTTGGAGGTGTAAGAATTTGATCTAGACCTACTGTACTGTGCAGTACTATATAAAGTTGTCATTAACAGGCACATTCCACCGCGTGTATACAGAAAATATACAGAAACCTGAATATTAGTGAAGTGTCCTGTATTTGGTATCAATGTAGTTAGACATAATTAGAGAATAAGAATAACCAATAAAATAATATGAAACAGTTCACTAACATCTCCCTTTAACAGGATAAGGGAAGTAATTTAAAGTGCGGCTAGAAGTGAACCTTTGAATACCGATCTTGTACACATGAGACCCGATCTCCATACTCTTGTTGTCAAATTGATGTTTTAGGTGTTATGTCTTAGTCATCGGCAACGTAGAGTCGTAGTATGTGCCCAGGTCAATTTATGACATTTTTTTAATCTTCTGCGCATCTGACTGAATTTAGCAGCGCTTTCATCGACCATGTTTCTAAAAAAGCTTACCCAATATTGATAGACTGCTACTTAGATATCTAAAATATTATCTGTCCATCGTCCTTCTACGTAATAAAATCTAAAATTCAATTCCCTTTTTTGGTGTTTTGTTGTACATGTTTTGATTTAACAGTTACACGCTGTCAAACTTATAGATACAAAGTTAAAGAACCATTTAATTTATGTAGTACAAAAAAAAGGAAAGCTGATGAAAGATTATATAAATACAAACATATAATGTCGTATTTCATAATACTCTTAAAAAATATATCTTGCAGTATACTTTATGCTATTATCAGAACAAGAATGTAGTTTAGATACAATCATCGTTACCTGAAAACACAACTACACCAAGATCCAATCTCTGGTTAGTTCATTTCGGGGATTTAGTTCCATTCAAGTTCGATAGCTTGTAATTAATTACTTTACGTCATCTGGATCGTAATCTGGTACTAAGTTACAGGTATTGTTCACATATACACGAAACCAATACATCACAGCAGAGCTTTACTTAAAACCTATATCAAGCCTATGTTCTGTCTATATTTGATGTATTTTAATTTATTTATTGAAAATATCTCTAAAAACGCAAAGTTTACTACAAAGCTGGATCTTAATGAGACCTAGTTACCAATAGGAGAGCCTGGATACTGTTAAAGGTTAAACTGGCATCATTGTGTTCACTAGACTATACCAAGAGTTTTACTTGGCAATTGACAGATTTAGTTTATTACATAGCCGAAATATTTCAATTTGTTTACTTCAAAGTCAGAGCTATTATCAATACTTTCACTTGAGTATGTTTTTAATAGTCTATAAATATATTTGTAGCAAATCTTAAGCTTCTGTCATGCCATCTTATTGGCGTAACTATTTCTGCAACATCAAATATACAGGGTGAGTAAAAAATCAAGAACCCCCTTCTATTTGTTCATAAAGTTTATATAAGGAGATATCCTTTGGGTAGTGGTGCTACCCAAATGTGGAGAGGAAGTTACATTTCATGATTTTGAATTGTTTTGTAATCCCAAATGACGAATTTTGGGTGCAACTAAAATTTTAAATTTTAACCCCCGTCAAGTGACCCCTCATTTTGAAGAGCATAAACAAATTTAATAAGGGTGAAAACCTGAGATCGCTATCTCTTTAGCATCCAAAATAATAGATAGTCAAAATGTTAGTGGAGTCTTTACACTTGCATTTAAAAAATACCAGTAGAACACGATAAAGATTGAAAAACAGGATTGTTAAGGACTGCAACCAAATACCACTTCCTACTTTTCAAAACGTGATAGAGTAGCTCAGCCTAAGGTTATTTCACTGCCAAATAGTAGGAGAACTTCAATTTGAACGTTTGATTCAATTTGGTAATGTGGTGGGTTATTAAAAATATTATTCTGGTATTACTGGATATTACTTCTGATTGATGGGAAATAGATAGCGAACTCTGGTTTTCACCCTTATTAAGTTTGTGTGCGCTCTTCAAAATGAGGGGTCACTTGAGAGGGGCTCACATTTTAAAGTTTTACGTTGCCCCCAAAATTCCACATTTTTGTAGGATAAAACATTTTAAAACGATCAAATGAAACTTTCTTTTCACATTGCAACACTACCCAAAGGATATCTCCCTATGTAAACTTAGAAAAACAGAAGGGGATCTTGACTTTTTATTCACCCTGTATAAAATCACATATATAATTTATTTGCATGCTACATTACAGATAATTTATCCAATTACATTGTATCATTATACTTGAAGTATTAAATTTAAGCTAGTTAGCAAATATACAAAATACAAACAATAAAAAAAACAGAAGAGGAACTTGAATTTTTATTCACCCTGTATAAAAGTCCCATACATCATACTTGATAAATTACCAAAACTCCTAAGAATACGATATTACATTTCTTTTAACTTAAGAAATAAAGTGGAGCTACTACTCGTACATCATTATTTATTGTAAGATTCTTCACTATTTTTCAGTAATTTTTGGAATAATAAAAAATTAAATTATACAAATTTAATTTAAGTGATTGTAAGAGTCCATCGACCTGTGTTGTGAGATGAGAGTAACAATATGAGAGTCTTGGAGTAACACGAGGTGTCCATTAGTTCTCACAACATTATTCTCGGAGGAACATTTGTCTACTTCACAACTTTTATCTCTTAAGTTATCAAGACAAATTACTGTTTGCTAACGGAATTATTTCACTTATGTTAATGAGAATTTTAAATCACCGTGTTTTATTATGCTCTCAAATAAGGTGCTTAAAAGATACATAAAAGCAAAGTAATTAGTAATTACCGCTAAACTCCAACATTAATGAGATTGTTAAATAAACAAAGTAAATAATACCGTATGGCGCGTATTTATGTTTTTAAGTTAATGAATTAATTGTCAGAATTTCTTAAAGCCTATTTTCAGATGTCGTTCTTTAGTTTTTTTAAATAATCACTACGGGATTTACTGTCATGTATGAAATGTATTGTTTGTCTTGAAGCAGCCAGGAGGGTTACAAAATAAAAGATCTTGAGAAAGTATGTTCAAGTCAACAAAGCCCATTCATTCTATTTAAGCCATTACATCTAAAATGGCGGCACTTGATGTCCTATTTAGATAACGAAGAAAACGAAGAGATTGCATACAAGACTTTGAGGAGTGACGTTCGCCATTTCGCTCATAACGGTCTCCAAAACATTCTCATTGGTGTTGTATCTTCAACCTTTAATTAATTGCACTTCATTTTAAACTATCACTTGTTAGCATATTCCATTATAAAATATTTATTATCTAGTTACACCCACCTTCAAAGTCGCTCAGGGGTGTAATTGTTTAATACGGGTTACAAATGTTAGTTAAGATAGCTTGTGACTAGATACAACCAAAAGTTATGTTAGCTTATGACTACACGTATTCTAAAGTTATGTCAGGTTGTGACTACACATATTCTAAAGTTATCAGCTTGTGACTACACGTATTATAAGGTTATCAGATTGTGACTATACGTATTATAAAGTTATGTTATAACGCTTTATTATAGTTGACAGACGTAACATGTAATTCCATCCCGTCATGCCCAGGCATAAAGTTAGCTGATGTGTGAGTAACGTTTCTATGGGCATAGTATCTCCACAGACACGAAAACCTGTGCTTTATTACAGTTGACAGACGTAACATGTAATTCCATGCCGTCATACCCAGGCATAACGTTAACTGATGTGTGAGTAACGTTTCTATGGGCATAGTATCTCCACAGACACGAGAACCTGTGCTTTATTACAGTTGACAGACGTAACATGTAATTACATCCCGTCATGCCCAGGCATAACTTTAGCTGATATGTGTGACGGGACTCGTAAATTATTAGGTATTATAAAGATCCTTATTTAAAACTTAAAGCTATAAAATTGAAATTCGTTTGAAACAACTGAGCGAAACTTTAAATTTCTGTATTTTTTACTGTCAATATTGGTATTTAGTAGCAAAAAACCTGTGGAGATGCGTTAAGGTTTTTGTAATTGTAATATACAATATACTTTCATGATTAAAAGATGATTATATCCAAATAAAGTAAAATATGCCAATTAATTACCTCCAGAAAGACGACGTACAGTGTTTCACCTTGACGTAGAACCCAATATATTCACTTAAACACATTATTTTCGGTATTTTAATATACGACTATATCATTCAGGTTAGTAATTCTGTTTTCAATGATTTGACATTTTGGAAAAGTGAAATCGATGCGTCCTAGTTACTGGTTATTTTTACTTAACAGCGAGCGACGGTAAGAGACACGTATAGTTGTACCTGCATGAATAATTACGTAGTTTTACCAGTTAAAACAATTTTATGCTAATATGTGCATTATTACTATCATTGTGCTATCGTGTATGAAGATAAAATTTTAGCTGTGTTAGACACAAAAATACGGGTTATATTTAATATTTTGATGCGTTATCTGTCATATTAGAAAAAGTAAGTCTCTTTTAACAACAAAAAACTGGCAAAAATATTCAGAGATCTAAAACAAAGTGATTTTCAGCTAAAATTGAATAAGTCTCTGCTACAGTAAATTGGATGAGTGCGATTGATATAAGGCGTCAGCTCAAGAGATGCCGCTTTATACACATCTCGGGGAGACCGGGGTTCTTTCCCTAGAACTGAACACGTCTCTGTTGCAGTAAATCCGATAAGTGCGATTGATACAAAGCTTCAGCTCAAGAGGTGCTGCCTTATACACATCTCGGTGAGACCGGGGTTCTTTCCCTAGAACTGAACACGTCTCTGTTGCAGTAAATCCGATAAGTGCGATTGATACAAAGCTTCAGCTCAAGAGGTGCTGCCTTATACACATCTCGGTGAGACCAGGGTTCTTTCCCTAGAATTGAACACGTCTCTGCTGCAGTAAATCCGATAAGTGCGATTGATACAAAGCTTCAGCTCAAGAGGTGCCGCCTTATACACATCTCGGTGAGACCGGGGTTCTTTCCCTAGAATTGAACACGTCTCTGCTGCAGTAAATCCGATAAGTGCGATTGATACAAAGCTTCAGCTCAAGAGGTGCTGCCTTATACACATCATTGTGAGACCGGGGTTCTTTCCCTAGAATTGAACACGTCTCTGTTGCAGTAAATCCGATAAGTGCGATTGATACAAAGCTTCAGCTCAAGAGGTGCCGCCTTCTACACATCATTGTGAGACCGGGGTTCTTTCCCTAGAATTGAACACGTCTCTGCTGCAGTAAATCCGATAAGTGCGATTGATACAAAGCTTCAGCTCAAGAGTTGCCGCCTTCTACACATCTCGGTGAGACCGGGGTTCTTTCCCTAGAATTGAACACGTCTCTGTTGCAGTAAATCCGATAAGTGCGATTGATATAAAGCTTCAGCTCAAGAGGTGCTGCCTTCTACACATCATTGTGAGACCGGGGTTCTTTCCCTAGAATTGAACACGTCTCTGCTGCAGTAAATCCGATAAGTGCGATTGATATAAAGCTTCAGCTCAAGAGGTGCCACCTTCTACACATCATTGTGAGACCGGGGTTCTTTCCCTAGAATTGAACACGTCTCTGCTGCAGTAAATCCGATAAGTGCGATTGATACAAAGCTTCAGCTCAAGAGTTGCCGCCTTCTACACATCTCTGTGAGACCGGGGTTCTTTCCCTAGAATTGAACACGTCTCTGCTGCAGTAAATCCGATAAGTGCGATTGATATAAAGCTTCAGCTCAAGAGGTGCTGCCTTCTACACATCATTGTGAGACCGGGGTTCTTTCCCTAGAATTGAACACGTCTCTGCTGCAGTAAATCCGATAAGTGCGATTGATATAAAGCTTCAGCTCAAGAGGTGCTGCCTTCTACACATCATTGTGAGACCGGGGTTCTTTCCCTAGAACTGAACACGTCTCTGCTGCAGTAAATCCGATAAGTGCGATTGATACAAAGCTTCAGCTCAAGAGTTGCCGCCGTCTACACATCTCGGTGAGACCAGGGTTCTTTCCCTAGAATTGAACACGTCTCTGCTGCAGTAAATCCGATAAGTGCGATTGATACAAAGCTTCAGCTCAAGAGGTGCTGCCTTCTACACATCATTGTGAGACCGGGGTTCTTTCCCTAGAATTGAACACGTCTCTGCTGCAGTAAATCCGATAAGTGCGATTGATACAAAGCTTCAGCTCAAGAGTTGCCGCGTCTACACATCTCGGTGAGACCAGGGTTCTTTCCCTAGAATTGAACACGTCTCTGCTGCAGTAAATCCGATAAGTGCGATTGATATAAAGCTTCAGCTCAAGAGGTGCCACCTTCTACACATCATTGTGAGACCGGGGTTCTTTCCCTAGAATTGAACACGTCTCTGTTGCAGTAAATCCGATAAGTGCGATTGATACAAAGCTTCAGCTCAAGAGTTGCCGCCTTCTACACATCTCGGTGAGACCAGGGTTCTTTCCCTAGAATTGAACACGTCTCTGCTGCAGTAAATCCGATAAGTGCGATTGATATAAAGCTTCAGCTCAAGAGGTGCCGCCTTCTACACATCATTGTGAGACCGGGTTCTTTCCCTAGAATTGAACACGTCTCTGCTGCAGTAAATCCGATAAGTGCGATTGATATAAAGCTTCAGCTCAAGAGGTGCCGCCTTCTACACATCATTGTGAGACCGGGGTTCTTTCCCTAGAACTGAACACGTCTCTGTTGCAGTAAATCCGATAAGTGCGATTGATATAAAGCTTCATCACATATGTGAAGACATTTTCATTAGAGGATTGTAATTTTTAACATCAACGTCTAGTCTTGACAACAATATTATACTCTTATTACTATAACTCTATTATTATAAAAAACTCACAGGGTTTAGTGTCCAACTAATTATCATTTCTTTTGCGAAAGCACGTGATTACCTCAGTTACGTAATAAAAATAGTAAACAGAGATTTCATTATGATTGTTTTGTCATTAACTAAAATTAACAGTAAAGTAATGAACGTTTTATGAACTACTTAAATGCGCTTTAGATCGATACACTAACTCTGACGATAGACGTTTACACGTATTACCTCTGTTTTCGCACTCTCCAGAGAGTAAATAATTACAATTGATAGAAGCTAAACGATTCAATATTTTCTGCGTTTTACTTTTATTGGTCTATACTTGTCCTCATATACATGGGTATCCTTAAATATTTTATATTTTAAATTATGAACAAATATACTCGTCTAAGTATTTTATAGGGCGCTGTTCTAAAAGTTTACAGTATTTTAAAAAGTATTATGTAGTATATTAATTTATTCTTTTATTTTGATTTTATTGTAATATGTAATTAAGTTAATTTAAATGGATGTTTATTTTGTTTGCAGCATATTGGAAAATATACTATTTCATATAGGCAATAAGTGATCCCACAATTTTAGATTATATGAAGATTTATTATGATGATTTATGAAGGTTTTGATCATAATTCAAGAATGTTCGTTGCCCAAACAGAAGCCTCATCGCATTATATTATTTCTAAAGTCTATAAATATTTCTCCTGCCCCATCAGTTGTTTCCTCTCGATGTTTTATACATGTATACATTTCTCTTGATATTAAGAACACAATCTTTAAGGAAACACATTCTATTAATAACTATATATTCTTACCAGTTCTTAAAGACAATAATACGATATGGTACTTTCACAGAACGAACAATGAAAGTAATATATCTTTATGTACAAAAAATAACAGAGTCCAACAATAAAGGAAACCCTACGGGTGGTTAATCTTTCATCTGGATGGTTCATTTCGCGGGTTTCGTAGTGAACAAGAAAGAGTCTGGCCCAAGATCATGTTTCTGAGCTGTTTCTTGACATATACAATCGCACTGCCCCTTCAGTACATTTTGTATTAGATTTGTTTCTTTCAAAAATCCGTGAACGGGTTAAATTCCTGAACAGCTCTGAGAATATACTCTTCTATAGTTGTAGTGTAATCAGTAAAAGATTTCTTAAAAGCATTGAATGAACTCGACTTTTATAATAACCTTTAAAATTGAGAAAACAACTCAAGGAATATACTTAAGTTACACCATTTTTGTTTATTTAAAGACGATTGAGATAACGATTCTTCAATTTCACATCTGAAACATTACTTTATACCTTACATAAACTTATTTTCATTTCTAACTTATCTCGATTAACAACTTACCCTACTTTTAGTTTAATATTCTGGTTTTCTCTTTAACCAAGATACAAAAGCTGAAGTTGTGGAATGAAAGTCGTACCGTAACTTAACAGCCGAGGGCTTGATGACAGAAAAATAAAACTCACAAATCCGTGTACAAGTAAGAGGGAAAAAGCTTGTTCAAGAAAAACTCACTGTTTTGACGTAAAGTTATTACACGGCGACATCATTTCAAGATTCACCAATCAGCAGGTTCGGCTCTTGCGTAATAAAATAAGTTCCCGGATATTTTAGTAATAGGTTATAAAACCCCGCAATATTATTCATAAGTCATTATACGCAATAAAATGCTTAAGCTCACAGTCGATATCGACAACTTTAAGGTAGAAATCCTGCCCATTAAATTATTTTTGTTATATTTACATGGTATGGGTTAAGGCCAGCAGTATAATATAGTCGTGAAGTGCAGTTCGTAGGCTAAGAAATTATCAAATAAATTTTTGTGTGTTCTCCAATCAGATGTTAATGTTGTTACACAATAGTTCACCTCAATAAAAATTACTGATTCAACAGTCCGATATTAGGAAGCTTTCCAATATCTTTTTATCTAGATGCCAGGTGTTGTTGATATAAACATGTATGCTCCTATTGGTAATGTATTCATAGTTTGGATTGATTTTTCCGGTTTGTGTTTTTACGTGCGCCCACGAATGTGCGTTACTTGGAAAATTGTTACACAACCTAAATACAAACTGTCAAAATTGTCAAGAGAAGCAATTCGAGCCTATAAATAGGCTTTTCTATCCATGTAGGCTAATTTCGTAGGCCATTTAAATTTTATAGTGATTTTTATGTAAATCAAACTAATCTAGTAACAAAAATGGGAAACTTGATCACCAATGAATGACCAATTAGTGAAATAATTTAATTCAATTAATGGGCTAGTTACTAATTTTTTACTGACTAATTTGGAATGTGATGCTGTATTGTATTATTATGGCAGGGTTATCAGAAATCAGGCACCAACCATATAGTTTAGTTTGAGAAAGAATCTAGTGAAGATTCCCAGGTATATCTGGTATTCTCTTGTAAGAACAACTTTGGATCAATACTTAATTGTCATATAAGTGCTTTGGTTTAATAATTATATTCTACACTCAAGCACCTAAGGTTTGCCCATTATTTGCCATCCTGACTTAGGAAGTACACTCCACCCATACTTAACAATACTGTAGTTATGTACATCATTTGGAAATAAATTATGATTCAATTCAATTGAATGGATATCACAGGTGAATACTTTATTTTTTAATTTACAAAGGTTATATGTTTAACTAGTAACGTTTCTAAAATTTGGATACATAGTTTTTAAATCGTGAAATTTAGCTGCTTTTTGGTTCTTTATCAATAATTAAAATGTAAAACTATTATTAAAACTATATGCTTAAATTTTATATTTGTAAAATATATAAAACTATAACTTTAATTTTTATAATTGGCATAATACCTTCATGATTATAATAATTATTGCGTTTATTGTTGAATATTCTTATTTTAATAGTTTCTCCGCACGTTAACCTTAATAAAATGCTCTAGCCTAATAAAGTTATAAAAATGAACGTTGAAATAGCGGCATGAACTTGTCACCTAGTTTAGGGTCTGTTATTATCAATCAGTCTACGTAGAACTTGTCACAGGCTGCATAATTAGTTATAAATTACCTGTCAAAGAACTTCATTATTAATTATTCTTTGCAATATGTCGTCTCCGAGCAGTTCTTGCAGAATTCCCAGGTTCAGTATAAAGTGTAACACAAATTTATTCCTTAAATTTGTTTAATATTAATTTGCGTTAAAAGAATCAATTCATAAAAACTCAACAAGTTAAAAACCATTAAATAGAAATATTAGCACATCTTACTATTTGCACATTTTCCTTTTGCATTTTAACAAATTTAAGAATGGGTAAACACATGATTGGATGGTGAAATAATATATCAATAATTGGTCGTGCGAAGAAGGAGAGATCTATTTTATGATATTCGAATGCAGTAGTTTTCTTTCCTTTTCATGAGCAGCCTATCCCCTTTAGCCTTATTATGTCCGTCCTCATGAGCACTGGTCTGTGCGAGGATCTTATCAAGCAGAATGAAAAGGAGAGTCTGTACAGTAAAACTCAATAGTACCGTACAAAAAGAAACTGGTAACATATAGGATTTTAAACTACGCAATATCTAAAGCAGACATAAAGTCCGACGCCTTACACCGTAAGGCAACCGTAAGGCATTACTGTTTAAGATCTTATTTAATAATAATACAGGTAGAGGGACTTTAGAGGGAATTGAATACTTAATAATACATTTTTTTACCGCACCAGAGAAATGTATCAGAACATCTCTGTTGTTCTCTTCTTGTCTTGAATTCTCACGTCCGGTCCGTCATTCCCAACCAAAGGTCAGTGAGTACAGTAGAACTTGATCCGAGCATTTATATTTTCCTCTCCCCTCTCTGAACTCTTTGTTTTTATACATTTCAAATAGTTATTAAAACTTCCTACATATATGGTATATATTCCATATGGTTATGTGGACATGCCATCTTATGTTGTAAGGTTTGGTGTACAATAGCTTTACCGTTGAAATAAATAAATAATATAAATCCAATAGCAGTCATGGCCGATACGTTATGTAAAACGGTTTTCATTAACTAAAACACGATTGATGTAAGTAATCAATTATTACATTTTGTTGTTCATCTAAGGAGCTGGAAGACATGAAGTGGCAGCACGAGACTGAAAACATTCATCAGTATTTACGCTTGTATAGTAACCACGATACTTATGTCTGCTGTCCTGTTGTACTGGTACTATTCCACATTACGGGATATCAACTTGCTATACCGGTGTACGTCATTGCAACTTGATATTTCCCTGTTCATTAATGCAACTTGCTATTAAATGTGCATCAACGCAACTTGCTATCCCTGTGTTCTTCAATGCTTCTTGCTATTTCAGTATTCATCAATGCCACTTGCTATTGTAGTGTTCGTCAAAGCAACTTGCTATTGTAGTGTTCGTCAATGCAACTTGCTATTGTAGTGTTCGTCAAAGCAACTTGCTATTGTAGTGTTCGTCAAAGCAACTTGCTATTGTAGTGTTCGTTAATGCAACTTACTAAACCCGGTGTACGTCAATACAACTTACTACCCTGGTGTACGTCAATACAACTTACTATGCTAGTGTTTATCAACGCAATTTGCTATTATAGTGTCCGTAAACGCAACATGCTATCCCATTGTTAATCAATGCTACTTACTATGCTAGTGTTCATCAATTCAACTTGCTATCTCTGTGTTCTTCAATGCTTCGTGCTATTTCAGTATTCATCAATGCAACTTTTTATGCTAGTGTTCGTAAATGCAACTTGCTATTGTAGTGTTCGTAAATGAAACTAGCTATCCCAGTGTTCTTCAATGCTTCTTGCTATTTCAGTATTCATCAATGCAACTTTTTATGCTAGTGTTCATAAATTCAACTTGCTATTGTAGTGTTCATAAATGCAACTTGCTATTGTAGTGTTCATAAATGCAACTTGCTATTGTAGTGTTCATAAAATGCAACTTGCTATTGTATTGTTCGTAGATGCAACAAAGGGGAGTCTGGTGACCAAAATTGACAAAAAATATGGATTTCAGTTTTTTATTTTTTTTTATAAATTATTTGTTTTTTTTCTGTTTTTACATGGTAAAAAAATTATTTCAATCCGAGCAACAGTTTTTAACTTATGAATTTTTTTGAAATAACCCTTGTACTTGTTATTTTCTCGTGTTATGGTTGTTGAACGTGCCAGAGTATATCACTTTTGTTATAGTGCATATTGCACTCCACTTATAACCTTTATTTTGTTTTTTTTTGTGTTGGGCGATAGTGTTATTTGTCATCTGCTTTTGAAACAGACTGTCTAATATTTGGCATAACAGTGGTTTGTTGTTGTTTATGTTTGTGCGTTTGTTTTTGGTGTTTTTGAATTTGCAGTAGTTTTCTTGAATCTTTGAAGTTATTGTGTAAATTTACAATGCCTAAATCAAATTTGAATATGTTTAGAAAACGTAAAAGGGGTGTTTACTGGTTGGCATGTACATAGTAAAAGTGAAGTAGTGAGTGAAATTTGTAGATAACCTAGAAGAATTACAATCTAGGCCTAGCTCTAGCTCTACTAGTGTTGACAGTGAAGTATGTAATGTTGAACCAACTAGAATTAAGTTCTTCTAGTAGTAAAATAAGTAGCAATTTTGATGCATACAGTTGCTTATGAAGATTGTGACAAAATAAATGATTGCTATGATTTTGGTTAGCGTACAATTATTGCATAATTTTGATGTCACAGATCGCGGTGTGTTCCAAATGCCAAGGCGCACTTTCACTCTACCCTTCAAATAGGTTTAGGCTTAGTTTCAAACTAAATTTAAATGTAATGACTGTAATTATCAGGCCTCTGAAAGAAAGAACAGTCCAACAGTAAACAAAAAGTCATCAATCAATGTACGCCTAGCCTATGCTTTTCGATGCATCGGAAAAGGGAGAGGCAGCCCGTAATTTTTGTGCAATTATGAACTTACCCAAGCCCCCAGAGTTCAAACACTATAACAAGATCCTATCACAACAACTAAGGATATAGCTACTGAAAGTATGAAAGAGAGCTGTTGAGGAATGTTTAGGCCTAAATGAAAGTGGATGCAGAGATATTACGGCTATATTTGATGGGTCATGGCAACGCCGAGGTCACGCTTCACAGAATGCATAGTTAGTGACATAGATGCAAGGTAATTGATGTGAGGGTCTTTAGTAAATACTGTAGGTGTACTGGGAGATTAAATAATGATCATGACACTAGCTGTTATTGCCAATTATTCCGGTACCAGTGGCGGAGGAACATTGGAGTTAGGAGTGTTTGATGCTATAGGTACCTATATAATGAGGGAAATATTGTTAGATGCCAAGTGCTTGATAGGTTGGGTATTCGTCCGGGGGCAAACTGTGCAAAACGAATGAAAACGCATTGATGAGTTACGGTTTAAAAAAAGAAGACAAAGCGATTCAAGAAATTGAAAAAAAGTGCCGCCAAAAGAGGTCAATGCTGAAAAAAGAGACTAGAAAGACCAGTATGAGATGGAAGAAGATCCAGAAAACCCCTCATATGGAGCAGGAATGCATTAAAGTAAGCATTTTGATTGTATACTTTACGTACCTATTTTCATCTGTGGTTTTCCAAAGGTTCTATTTTTTTAGACAAAAAAATACCTTTTCTCGGGATCCGCTTGAAAATATCTTAACGATTTCTTTTGTATTTTGTACAGTTAAACAGCTCTATGATTTAAAACTAAGGAATTTTTAATATCACTTTTAGTTTTTAAGAAAATAAATAAAATATTCAGAAAAAAACTGAAAAATATATATTATTATTTTATTAAATCATTAAAATTTGTTTCTTATAATTTCAAAATTTCCTTAGCTTAAAACATAGCTAAAACCATCATAAATAAGGCAAAACAAAATTCATTTTGATATCTCTACAGTTATTTTGCAAAGGTATCGTAAAATTAATAAAATTAACATATATATATTAGCGGATATAGGGACACCTGGACCCCCTTAATATTCCAGTCTTCGTCAAAGGAACTCAATGCTGTCAATATTGTGTAACACATACCAGGTTCGCAAGCACTTTTTTGTTTTACAAATTAAAATTTAATACTTTGGCATATTTTTGTTACAAGTTATTCAAATTTAATGTTATGAGGTAAGTCGGAAAATCTTTTTACTTAGATATAGTTGGCTGATTTGATCTATTGTGTTAGAATTGTCATAATATCAATTTTTTAACAACAGAAATTACCTCGTTCTTTCTGTGTTATAATAACCTTGTGAATATGGCAAGTATAAAACAATTATATATATTTATTAAATAATTGTATTATACGATAACATTAAATTTTTAATTTTATGAACGAAAACAATGTCAGAATTTTTAGTGGAAGCGTAGAATGGAAATTTGATATTCTGTTTGATATATTTTCTGCGGCAATGACGGGAGTAAAGACAAAGGCTATTGATGAATAATGTATAACAACTTCTCTTCCTGTACTCCACATGTATGAGTTGCCACTGGCGGCGTCCATTCACAAGATAACACTTCTTCTTGAACCCAACTTCAGAGTCAGACAACTAGAACGATTCAACGTAACATTGTACATAGTGAGTCAGATACCCACTATAGGCTTACTCAATTAATATCCAGACATAATTTATTTTTATTTGTCTCTTCCTAGTTTTACTACTATGAATAATTTATGTAATAATCCCCTATTAAAACTTGTTATTAATCACACATAAAAAACATAACGTGTGAATAAGTTATAAAAGCATTAAGAACCCTTTTTTGTCTTGATAACTTAAGAGATAAAAATTGTGAAGTAGACAAATGTTCCTCCGAGAATAATGCTTTGAGAACTAATGGACACCTCGTGTTACTCTAAGACTCTCATATTGCGCTCATCAACACATTAATTAATTGAATAATTTTCTTTTTTAAATCTATTATTACAGCAACGAACATTCAAAAACGTACGAAGTATTCAACAATATTGGAATTTTAATGGACAGTTTAGAACAAATACCTTGAGATTGTAAAAGTAGCAAAATATGTAATACCCGTATTTGAAATGAAAAAATAACCGATCTGAAGGTTAGTATTTTTCGTTGAGAGATTTGTTTAATGTGAAGAAAGTATTCGATGTGAAATCAAAAATTCTTCCCTGCCTGAGCTATATCGTTAAAATACGAGCCATAATATAATTCAATCAACGAGAATTGACTATTTTATTTTAACTGGAAACAATTCAAGGACTAGACGAAGTGGTCTTAGTTAGAACTAGGACCAGGACATTGTCACAGACAATGATAATTCGTGTGGGGCACAGTGTTGTATACAATATAGTAAAATTATTATAAGCTGAAAGACTAAGCATGTTATTAGTGTGCAACCCCTATGACTTAGTTTATTATAATACGTTTCAAAATAGGATTCTACACAGGTATCTTCTAAGAAAATACATTTCAAAATACTAAGAAAAGGTAGATGTACTAGACATTTTGAAATATACTTGGTGGATTGTTCTCGTAGGAGATTCCAATGCCAGATCCCAAGAAATAGATATATACCTACTGGTGGAGAGTCTGGTGTTACAGATTACTTCCAAGCTTAAAATCGTCGTCCTCAATGAGGGAGACTCAATGTCTGTCCAATATCGACTAGGAATTGGTTTTCGCATGTTGGAAGTCTCTGTGATCTGGCCAAGACGCAGTAGTTAGAGGATGTTGATGGACCAAGTACCTCACAGACAGCGCTCGAAGTAAATTTCCGGTGTCAAAGGAACCAAAAAATGAAGAGGTGGCGACATGATTGAATTTATCGCTGTGAAGACTGATATTGTTGTGACCTGATCACTGTATCGTCAGAGCCCTGGACTGAGGGTCTTACATTGCTCACTGATGTAATGTATGAAAATACGGTTACTCGGGATGATATCCACAAAAACAAATCCAAATTTTAGCACATCTGTGCCAGAATGCAACATTAACCAGATGATTTTATAATTGTTCCAACTTAACCACTAAAATCATGTATCATGTGGCTGCAGCGTGTGATTGCTAAAAATATGTGGAGTAAAGAATTATTACATGTATCACATACGACATTAGTGTGACTGTCTCTACCTGCTGACCTCTGATAATGTGAACAAAGTGTGAACTACCAGCATCAATTAATGTACAAAAAACACTTCCGTAAACAATTCATGGAATAGAATAATAGAGGAACATTACAATCGTATAATAACGTAACTTTCGTCACAATAAAGAAGCAGCAATCAAAATACTGATTTATGCGAATTACTGCTGAAACATTTTGTCTTGTAAATGACAAAAGTTTTAAAACACCGATAAACCTCTACTTCCTTACGGAGATTACTGAGCCGGAGGAAAGTTTGGCTGTTTAACAGAGCGATCTTTTTACATTTTATTGTCTTTTTAAACGAATTGTTATTCTGTTTTATTGTTACAACATCGTATCACAGCCTCGTTTAAATTACATAGTAAAATAAAGTTATGTTTTTTTCTGAAAATTTACATTAACTGTTTTAAAAGCATGAATAAAACTTGGAATGTACATTTAAATAAAACTAAAAATTGTCATATAATTTATAACACGGTCATATAAGATTTATTAATAAACATATATTAGTAAAATTATAGTAGTTATAAGGGTCAAACAACTCATAGGAGAACTGTACAGCTAGGAATATACTGGAGACGTAGAGGGAGTGCGGTACATCAATCGACTCAGTAAGTCCTTGTCAGCTTCTTGTATATAGAATGAATCATCGTGTCAGTCTGCAGACCTGATTGATCAGTCAGAGAACCTCAGTCGTTAAGGAACACTCACATTCCAAATGTATGGAGTATAGTGATTTCCATCTTCTTGTTTTAAAAAGGTACACTGCTCTGAATTCTGGCAGAGATGTGCTGAAATTTGGATTTGTTTTTGTGGATATCATCCCGAGTTACCGTATTTTCATACATTACATCAATGAGCAATGTAAGACCCTCAGTCCAGGGCTCTGACGATACAGTGATCAGGTCACAACAATATCAGTCTTCACAGCGATAAATTCAATCATGTGACCGCCTCTTCATTTGTTGGTTCCTTTGACACCGGAAATTTACTTCGAGCGCTGTCTGTGAGGTACTTGGTCCATCTACATCCTCTATCTACTGCGTCTTGGCCAGATCACAGAGACTTCCGACATGGGAAAACCAATTCCTAGTCGATATTGGACAGACATTGAGTCTCCCTCATTGAGGACGACGATTTTAAGCTTGGAAGTAATCTGTAACACCAGACTCTCTCCACCTATGGGTATATATCTATTTCTTGGGCTCTGGCATTGGAATCGCCTACGAGACCAATCCAACAAGTGTGTTTCAAAATGTCCAGTACATCTACCTTTTCTTAGTATTTTGAAATGTATTTTCAATGTATTTTCCAAGAAGTTACCAGTGTAGAACCATAATTTTAAAGTCAGTTTGTAATAATTTTACTTTATTGTACACGACACTGTGCTCTACACGAATTATCCTGATTTGTCAATATGCCCTAGTTGTAAGAACGCCTTGTCTAGTTCTAGAAATGTTTCCCGTTAGTTAAAAAATAATAAATTCTCTTCATTGGATTTTTCAAACCTTTTGCTCGTTACGTCGCATGCCTTATGATATGGCTGGTATTTTAAACGATATCATTTCAGCAGGGAAGAATTTTTGATTTCACATAGAATAGTTTCTTCACATCAACAAAACTCACAACGAAAAACAATAAACTTCAGATCGGTTTTTCTTTTCAAAATACGGGTATTACACATTTTGCTGCTTTTACATTCTCAAGGTATTTGTTCTAAACTGTCCATTAAAATACAATATTGTTGTATACTTCGTTACGTTTTTGAATGTTCGTTGCTGTAATAATAGATTTCAAAAAGAAAATTATTCAATTAATTCATGTGTTGATGAGCGCAATATGAGAGTCTCAGTGAAACATGAGGTATCCATTAGTTCTCACAACATTATTCTGGAAGGAACATTTGTCTACTTCACAACTTTTATCTCTTAATTTATCAAGAAAAAAAGGGATCTTAATGCTTTTATAACTTTTTCACACGTTATGTTTGTTATATGTGATGAATAAAAAGTTTTAGTAGGGGATCATTACATAAATTATTCATAGTAGCAAAACTAGGAAGAACAAATAAAAATAAATTATGTCTGGATATTAATCAAGTAAGCCTATAGTGGGTATCGGAATCACCATGTACAATGTTACGTTGAATCGTTCTAGTTGTCTGACTCTGAAGTTGGGTTCAAGAAGAAGTGTTGTCTTGTGAATGGACGCCGCCAGTGGCAACTCATACATGTGGAGTACAGAAAGAGAAGTTGTTATACATTATTCATCAATAGCCTTTGTCTTTACTCCCGTCATTGCCGCAGAAAATATATCAAACAGAATATCAAATTTCCATTCTACGCTCCACTAAAAATTCTAACATTGCTTTCGTTCATAAAATTAAAAATTTAATGTTATTGTGTAATACGATTATTTAATAAAATATGTAATTGTTTATACTTGCCATATTCATAAGGTTGTTATAACACAGAAATAACGAGGTAATTTCTGTTGTTCAAAATTTTATAATGAATATTTTAACACAGTAGATCAAATCAGCCAACTATATCTAACTAAAAAGACTTTCCGACTTACCTCATAACATTAAATTTTAGTAACTTGTAAAAAAATATGTCAAAATATCAAAGTCTAATTTGAGAAAAAACAGTACCTGAGAACCTGGTATGTGTTTTCATAATTGACAGAATTGAGGTTCATTAATGAAGACTGGAATAGCAAGTTCCATTGATGAACACTATAATAGCAAGTTACAGTGATGAAAACTAACATAGCAAGTAGCATTGGTGTACATTGTAATAGCATTTTGCATTAACGAACACTTGAATATCAAGTTTCATTGACGTACGCCGGGATAGCAAGTTGATATCCCGTAGTATGGAATAGTACCAGTACAACAGGACAGCAGACATAAGTATCGTAGTTACCGTACTAGAGCAAATACCGATGAATGTTTTCAGTCTCGTGCTGCCACTTCATGTCTTCCAGTTCATCAGATGAACGACTTAATACAATAGTTTACTGCTTACATCAATCGCGTTACAGCAGTTTTAGTTAGAGAAATTCGTTTTACATAACGTGGTCTATGGCTGCTATTGGATTTATATTATTTATTTATTCCAACGGTAAACCTATTGTACGCCAAACCTTACAACACAAGATGGTATTCCAACATAACCATATAGGAATATATACCGTATATATAGGATAGTAACAAGTTTTAATAATATTTGAAGTGTATAAAAAACAAATAAATTAGAGGTATTGCGAGTTCAGAGGAGGAAGGTGAAAATATAGATGCTCCGATCATGTCATACTGTCCTCACTGACCAGTAGTTGAGATGACGGACTGTTATGAGTGAATGATGAAGAATGATTTATGAATTTCCATAAAATAAAAAAGTGTTATTATTAAGTAATCAATTCTGCCCAAAGTCCCTCAACCCGTATTATTATTAAATTACATCTTAAACAGTAATGCCTTGTCTTACGGTTGCCTTACGGTCTAAGGCGTCGGACTTTTTGTCTGATTGAGATATTGCGTAGTTTCAAATCATGTATGTTACCAGTTTCATTTTGTACGGTACTATTGAGTTTTACTGTACAGAATCCTTGTTATTATGCTAGATAAGCTCCTCGCACAGACCAGTGCTCATGAGGACGGGCTTAATAAGGTTATAGGGCATAATAAGACAGCTTTAAAAAAAAATAAAAAACTACATTATACTGTCTAAAAAATTAATATCTTGATCTTCTCAATTATTGATATATTGCTTCCCTATCCGGTCATTATTTAATTCTTAAATTAGAATTTTGAAATGGAAAAGGTAAATGTGCAAATAGTAAGATGTGCTCATATTTATATTTAATGGTTTTCTACTTATTGAGATATTATGAATTGATTTTTTTAACATAACTTAATACTAAACAAATTTCAGGAATAAATCGGAGTGACACTATATACTGAATCTGGGAATTCTGCAAGAACTGCTCGGAGATGACATATTGCAAAGAATAATTAATAATGAAGTTCCTTGACAGGTAATTTATAACTAATTATGCAGCCTGTGACAAGTTCTACGTTGACTGATTGATAATAACAGACCCTAAACTAGGTGACAAGT
This sequence comes from Homalodisca vitripennis, assembly GCF_021130785.1. NCBI lineage: Eukaryota > Metazoa > Arthropoda > Insecta > Hemiptera > Cicadellidae > Homalodisca > Homalodisca vitripennis. The sequence goes on along the minus strand of NW_025776655.1, from coordinate 126,026 downwards.
TCATGCCGCTATTTGAACGTTCATCTTTATAACTTTATTAGGCTAGAGAAATTTATTAAGGTTAACGTGGAGAGAAACTATTAAAATAAGAATATTCAACAATAAACTCAATAATTATTACAATAAGGAAGGTTTTAAGCCAATTATAAAAATTAAAGTTATAGTTTTATATATTTTACAAATATAAAATATATAATTTAAGCATATATTTTTAAACAATGGTTTTACATTTAAACATTATTGATAAAGAACCAAAATAGCTACGTTAGGAGCTAAATTTCACGATTAAACTGTGTAACCTAATTTTAGAAACGATAAAAGTTATACATATAACCTGTGTAAATAAAAAATAAAGTGTCCAATTTTATTCACATGAATGTGATATCAATTGAATTTAATTGAATCATAATTTATTTCTAAATGAAGTACACAACTGCAGTATCGTATTAACTAAAATACAACTCCTTGAGTAAAATAATAATACAACTCAGCATCATATTCCAAATTAGTCAGTAAAAGATTAGTAATTGGTCTATTAATGAAGTTAAATTATTTCACTAATTGGTAATTCATTGGTATTCAAGTTTCGATGTTTTGTTACCATTCTTTATTTAAAGTTTATTTTTGACGATGGAAGGATTTTGAAGGAAAGAGGTTTTTCCAGCCATTTTCTATCGTTCAGTGATACAAACAAATCAGGAACACTACGTTTCGAGATCTGCAATCTGATCTCTTCTTCAGGTAAATAACTAACCTCACGCATAATTTGAAACTAGGTTAAAATAAACAAATAATACCAGAGCGTTGTGACACGCGTAAGTCAGGAATCTCAACCACCATGTTGTGAGTCAATTTCACTAACTATGAAATATGCACTTCATAAAAAATTTAAACACAAAACTAATTATTAAAGCTGAACTACAGAATACAGAATACAGGTCACAATAGGTCTGCATTTGTCGTCCAACCACTACGACTGAGGTAAAGTAAGTTGTAAACGGAGATAAGGTAGAAATGAAAATAAGTTTATGACAGGTATAAGGTAATGAAACAATTTCAGATCTGAAATTCAAGAGGCGTTATCCTACTTGTGCACCTACTGTGGCAAAATAAACTAAAAGATTGTAACTTAATTATTATCTTTGTGCTATTTTCTCACTTTAAATTGCTATTATAACGGTCAAGTTCATCCATTGCTTTTCAGAAAACTTTTACTGATTACGCTAAAAACAATAGAACAATACAATATCAGATCTGCCCAGAATTTTAATCTGTTCTCGGATTTTTGAAAGAAACAAATCTAATACAAAATTTACTAGAGAGGCACTGCGATTGTATTTGTCAAGAAACAGCTCAGAAACATGATCTTGGGCCAGACTCTTTCTTGTTCACTGCGAAACCCGCGAAATGAACCATCCAGATGAAAGATTAACCACCCGTAGGGTTTCCTTTATTGTTGGACTCTGTTATTTTTTGTACATAAAGATATATTACTTTCATTGTTCGTTCTGTGGAAGTACCATATCGTATTATTGTCTTTAAGAACTGGTAAGAATATATAGTTATTAATAGAATGTAATTCCTTACAGATTGTGCTCCTCATGTCAAGAGAAATGTATACATGTATAAAACATCGAGAGGAAACTACTGATTGGGCAGGTTTTATAAGTCCAGAAAAAATATAACGTTAAGAGGCTTCTGTCTGGGCAACAAAAATTATATACTTATGATCAAAACCGTCATAAATCATCATAATATATCTTCATACAATCTGAAATGGTGGGATCGCTTATTTTCTATCTGAATTAGTACATTTACCAACATGTTGTAAACAAAAGAAACTTATCCATCTAAATAAACTTAATTACATATTTCTATAAAAACAATATTATAGAAACTCATCTACATAATACATTTAAAATAATGCCAATTTATAGAAAAGCGTATCATAAAATAGTTAGGAAAGTATATTTGTTCATAAAGTTAAAATATCAAATATTGAAAGAGACCTATGTACATAAGGAAAAGTATAGACCAATAAAAGTAAAACGCAGAAAGTATTGAATCGTTTAGCTTTAATCACTTGCAATAATTATTTACTCTCTGGAGAGTGCGAAAACAGAGGTAATACGTGTAAACTTATAAGTTTACACGTATTACCTCTGTTTTCGCTAATTATATTACCTTATCGTATTATTACGCTAACGTATTACCTTCTTATTCATTGACGATATATCGTCAATGAATTAGTGTATCGATCTAAAGCGCATTTAACTCGTTCATATAACGTCCTTTACTTTACTCTTACTTTACGTTATTTTAATTAACGACAAAACAATCATAGTGAAAGCTCCTTTTCTTATTTTATTATGTAACTAAGGTAATCACGTGATTTCGTAAAAGAAATGATAATCAGTTTGACACTAAATTAGCTTGTCTCGGTCACGTGCTCAACCCCGCGAGCGGTAACCGCGAGTATTTTATATTGTGTAATAAGAGTACAATACTGTTAACAAGACTAGACGTTGCTGTTGACAATTATATTACTCTAAATAACATTTCTTCACGTATATGAGAGTACAGCAGTGTTGTAAAAAAGGCGTGAATCGGGAAACATAATATTGTAAAGTTTCTAAGGTATTTAAATATACAATTCACTCAAAAATGTTTTAAATCTAAAAACTGGTCATAAGTTATTTTCATTAACAGTTGAAGTGACGTTAATAAACATACCACAAAAACGGTAATAGGGAACTACTAGTATTGTTTAAAGAGATTTTTTGGTTAGCCACGACGTAAGAAAGGCCACTTATAAGAGTTGATCTTAATGAAAAAGTGATAAAAAACACATGTGTTCAAATTCCAGGGAAAGAACCTCAGTCTCACCGAGATGTGTAGAAGGCGGCATCTCTTGAGCTGAAGCTTTATATCAATCGCACTTATCGGATTTACTGCAGCAGAGACGTGTTCAGTTCTAGGGAAAGAACCCCGGTCTCACCGAGATGTGTAGAAAGCGGCATCTCTTGAGCTGAAGCTTTATGTCAATCGCACTTATCGGATTTACTGCAGCAGAGACGTGTTCAGTTCTAGGGAAAGAACCCCGGTCTCACCGAGATGTGTAGAAAGCGGCATCTCTTGAGCTGAAGCTTTATATCAATCGCACTTATCGGATTTACTGCAGCAGAGACGTGTTCAGTTCTAGGGAAAGGACCCCGGTCTCACCGAGATGTGTAGAAAGCGGCATCTCTTGAGCTGAAGCTTTATATCAATCGCACTTATCGGATTTACTGCAGCAGAGACGTGTTCAGTTCTAGGGAAAGAACCCCGGTCTCACCGAGATGTGTAGAAAGCGGCATCTCTTGAGCTGAAGCTTTATATCAATCGCACTTATCGGATTTACTGCAGCAGAGACGTGTTCAGTTCTAGGGAAAGGACCCCGGTCTCACCGAGATGTGTAGAAAGCGGCATCTCTTGAGCTGAAGCTTTATGTCAATCGCACTTATCGGATTTATTAAAGCAGATACGTGTTCAATTTTAGCTGAGATTTACTTTTTTTTAGATCTCTGCATGTTTTTTGCCTGTTTATTCTTATTAAAAGCAACTTATTTCTGGGATTTCGAAATAAGACAAATAACACATCAAAATATTAATTGTAAACCCTATTTATTGTGTCAAACACAGCTAAACTTTTATCTTCACACACCATAGCACAATGATAGTAATAATGCATATTTTAGCATATTAGCATGAAATTGTTTTAACTGGTAAAACTACGTAATTATTCATGCAGGTACAACTATACGCCTCTTAACCGTCGCTCGTTGTTTTAAATTGTTTACCTGGCCTGTAACTAGGAGGCATAGATTTCACTTCTCTCAAATTTACTATAATTGAAAACGGAATTATTAACCTTAATGATATAGTCGTATATTAAAATACCGAAAATTATGTGTTTAGCTGAATATACTGTGTTATACGTCAATGTGGAGCACTGAACGTCGTCTTTCAGGAGGAAATTAATTTGCATATTTAAGTTTATTTGGATATCACCATCTTTTTACCGTGAAAGTATATTAATATTACAAAACGCATCTACATAGGTTGTTTTCGCTACCCAATAACAATATTGACAGAAACAAAATACACAAATTTAAAGTTTTTCTCAGTTGTTTCAACCGAATATCAATTTTATCGCTTTAACTTTTAAATGAGGATCTTTAAAATACCTAATAATGTACAATTCCCATCACACATATCAGCTATTGTTATGCCTGGGCATGACGGAATGTAATTACATGTTACGTCTATCGACTATAATAAAGCACCGGTACTCGTGTCTGTGGAGATACTACTCCCGTAAAATCGTTACTCACACATCAGCTAACATTATGCCTGGGCATTTATTTCCTTGAGACATCTACGACACTTTGCTTAAAATGTAGGAAATTATACATCGCACTCCGAACCCGATATATAGTACAATATATTTCATACATACCAGCAAACCCCATGATTATTTCCAAAACTAAAGAACGACACTTGGAATAGGGATTAAGAAATGTTGACAATTCAATTATTAACTTACAAAATTAAATACGCCCCATACGGTATTATTGACTTTGTTTATTTAAGAATCTCATCAATGTTCGAGTTGAGCGTTAATTACTAATTACTTTGCTTTTATGTATCTTTTAAGCACCTTATTTGAGAGCATACATAAAACACGGACCTTTAAAATTCTCATTAACATAAGTGAAATAATTCCGTTAGCAAACAGTAATTTGTCTTGATAACTTAAGAGATAAAAGTTGTGAAGTAGACAAATGTTCCTCCGAGAATAATGTTGTGAGAACTAATGGACACCTCGTGTTACTCTTAGACTCTCATATTGTTGCGCTCATCTCACAAAACAGGTCGATGGACTCTTACAATCACTTAAATTAAATTTATATAATTGCATTTTTTATTATTCCAACAACTACTGAAAAATAGTGAGGAATCTCACAATAAATAATGCTGGAGAAGCTCCACTTTATTTATTAAGTTAAAAGAAATTTAATATCGTAGCCTACTCTTGGGAGTTTTGGAAATACATTATTTATCATACTTGGTACATTTTTTGTAAAATGTAAACTTAGTAAATTGTGATATGTATGTCTCGTAGTCTCGTAAAATATGTTATATTTAAATTAAATTGTTCAGCTTTAAATATTTTATCTAAGGTTATTTCAGATGAGGGTAAATTGTATAATGTATTTATTATTAGTTACAGTTATTAGTATTTAGACTTGCATGATTGAGTATTGATTGTTTGTATTTGGTATATTTGCTAACTATTTTAAATTTAATAATTTACAGTATAATGCTACAATGTAATTGTTGTCTGTAATGTAGCATGCAAATAAATAAATGATATATGTGACTTTATACAAAGTAAATAAAAAATCAAGATCCCCTTCTGTGTTTTCTAAATTTACGTAAGGATATATCCTTTTGGTAGTGTTGCAATTTGAAAAGAAAGTTTAATTTGATGATTTTAAAATGTTTTTATCCCGCAAAAATGTGGAATTTTTGGTTCAACGTAAAACGATAAAATGTGAACCCTTCTCAAGTGACCCCTTATTTTGAAGAGCGCACACGAACTTAATGATTTTAACCAGAGTTCGCTATCTGCTTCCCATCAAAATTAATATCCAGTGATACCAGAACAATATTTTAATAACTCACCACATTACCAAATCGAATCAAACGTGTGAGGTACTAAAATGTACAGTGTATTTTTTTTATTATCTTGGATCGTCCATTCAAGTTTTATTGTGGGATTAGTTTTCCCGTCAACAATGATTAACGGGATCCAGATAAAACAAGTTCGCCTCAGCTATCGTGCCACGACATGTTCGCCGCTTGACGGGTTGCGGCATGAACGATAAGTCGCGCATGCGCTCCAATGCAAACTCGTCAGACGGACCGGCCAGCAGAGGAGCGAGAGGTCAGTCTCCACAATCCTATCACGACGATAAGACGTACTGTGCACTGAGATCTTAACCTCACTCCTGCCTACTTGTTCGTGAGATACGGACGTATCGATTACTTCTTGCTATTGGTAATATATTACTTCAATTACTATACTTATCATAATTAACCTTTCATTAATATTCTGTATCGTTTTTATATGTTGTGCCACACGAAATTTACTTATAACGTATTATTCTTGGTATTCTTTTACTTTACTTACTATCTTGCTTAACCTATGTTCGTGCAATACGGACCTAACCTTTAAATTAGTTATTGGTTATTGGTATTATAGGTTCTTTACTTTACTTACTATCTTACTTAATCTATGTTCGTGCAATACGGACCTAACCTTTAAATTGGTTATTGGTTATTGGTATTATTGGTTCTTTACTTTACTTGCTATCTTACTTAACCTATGTTCGTGTAATACGGACCTAACCTTTAAATTTGGTATTAGTGGTTCTTTACTTTACTTACTACCTTACTTAATCTATGTTCGTGTAATACGGACCTAACCTTTAAATTTAGGATTAGTGGTTCTTTACTTTACTTACTAGCTTACTTAATCTATGTTCATGCAATACGGACCTAACCTTTAAATTGGTTATTGGTATTATTGGTTCCTTACTTTACTTACTATCTTACTTAACCTATGTTCGTGCAATGCGGACCTAACAAATAGATTATTGCTTTGGGTCTATTATTATTTCTCTTACACTTTTCTTACTTAATCTTTGTTAATACAATACTGACCAAACATTATATATTGTTCTTAGTGTTGATATTACTTTTGCTCATACTATTTTACATAACATACAGTGTGTTGCGATTTGAGGTAGCTTTGATTTAGATAGAGATCTAGGTAGTTATGCTTTTGTGTTTTCTTTAATTGATGATAGTAAATATCTTATTTATCGACATAATTTTATTTCAATTTCTAAATTTTTTCAAGGCCAGTTGGTTAATGATGATTTACTAAATGCTTGAACGTTACCACCACCTTAGGTGATAGCAATATATCTGAACCCAACTGACATACATAATCGAAAAGAATAAAATTTGGACCCCTGGATCGAATCCCCGCTTGATTGGGCTCATCTAGGGTATGCGATACGTGTCATTCTTAACAGTAAATGGTTGTGTTGAGAAAAGACACGTCACAAACGTTCAAATTGAAGTTCTCCTACTATTTGGCAGTGAGACACCCTTAGTATGAGCTACTATCTCACGTTTTGAAAAGTAGGAAGTGCTATTTGGTTGTAGGCCTCAACAATCCTGTTTTTTTATATCTTGATCGTGTTCGACTCCACTAAAATTTTGACTATCTATTATTTTGGATGGGAAATAAATATCGATATTTGGTTTTCACCATTATTTAAGTTTGTTTATGCTCTTCGAAATGAGGGGTCACTTAACGGGGGTTAAAATTTAAAAATTTTAGTTGCACCCAACATTCCCAATTTGTGGGATTACAAAACATTTTCCGAATAATGAAATAAAACTTCCTATCCACATTCGGGTAGCAACACTACCCAAAGGATATATCCTTATACCATCTTAATAAAACAAAATATAGAAGGGGGGGTCCTGACCTTGTATTCTCCATGTATATTTGATGTTGCATAGTTACGCCAATATGATGGTATGACAAAAGTTTAAAGGTTGGCTGCAAAGATACTTGCAGACTATTAAAAACATACTCAAGAGAAAGTATTGACAATAGCTCTGACTTTGATATAAACTAATTGTAATATATCGGCTATGTAATAAACTGAAGCTGTAAATTTACAAGTAAAACTCTTGGTATAGTATAGTGAACACATTGATGCCAGTTTAACTTTGACTGTATCTAGGCTTCGTTGTTAGAGTAATTTGGAGAATAGTCTAACACAATTAAATGAAAGTGTACAGTATGAATATTGCAGCACAGCTTTCCTATTGGTAACTGTGTCTCATTAAGATCCAACAATGAGGAAAATTCATGTTTTAGGGATATTTTAAAAGAAGTAGTTGAGATACGTCAAATATAGAAAGAACTGATGTTGATATACACGTTGCAAAGCTCTGCCTGTGGTATATTTGTTTCGTAAAGATATGAGCAATACTCGTAACTTTGTACCAGATTAATATCATGGAGACATTTGGTGTTTGACGTAAAGTAATTAACTACAATGTATCAAAAAATGGAGTTAAATCCCCGAAAATAAGCTAACCAGAGATTGGTGGTGTAGTTTTGCTTTACATATCACAATGATTACATCCAAACTACATTCTTGTTATGATAATAACATAAAGTATACTGCAGGAATATTTTTAAAAAATATACTGGTTTACGACATTACATGTTTGTATTTATCTAATCTTTCATCAGCTTTCCTTTATTTTGGTATTAAAAATAAATTAAATGGTTCTTTAACTTGGTGTCCATAAGGTAGGCAGCGAGGAATTGTTGAATCAACATGTATAACAAAATACTAATAAATATAATACATTTTTTAGATTTAATTACGTACAAGGACGAAGGTCGGGTAATCTTTTAGATGTCTAATTACCAATCTATCAATCTTGGGTAAGCTGTATTTAGAAAAATGGTCGCTGAAAGCGATTGCTTCAGTCTGATGCACAGAAGATGAAAAAATATATAATAACTTGACCGGGGCACAATGATTACTAAGACCCTACGTTGCGCTTGACCAAGGCGGAACACTTAACACAAAAATTTTAAATCAAGAATTTGGATATCAGGTCTCATTAGATCTCGCATTTGTTCGAGATAGGAACTGCATGGTTCACTTCTAGACGCACATTGAATTCCTGCCCTGATCCTGTTAAGGGGACCTGTTAGTAAATTTTTTCATATAATTGTTATTCTATAATTATTTCTGAGTACATTGTTACCAAGTACATGATACTTCATACTCACATTCAGGTTAAAATTACTTTTCTTACTTATACGGAGTAGAATTTGTCTGTTCATAACAACTTCATACAGTAATGCACAGTACATTAGGCTTAGATCAAATTCTTACTCCACTAAGTAAATAAGTTGGATTAACTGTAGTGACAATTTTTTATTATGTTAAAACCAGCTGCTCAAGTAAACAATAGTATGATAACATGATTTGAAAGCAAATTAAAAAGGAATTTTGTTGGGCTCCACATTGCAAAATGGAGTGAATGATGATGTAATGTGTTATAATGAGGAGGTTTTAGAAAAGGCAAAATTGATGCAATAAACATGTGGGAAATCTGGTGCAAACTGTACTGTTGTTGGACTAAAGCATCAAGATTTAAAATCGTGTGGGCGAAGCTAAAAACCTTATGGAGAAAATTTTTTAAAAAGGGCGCGTGAAGCCAGATTAAATATAAAAGAAGAATTCTAGAAATTGAAAAAGTGCCTGATACGTAATGATAATATAAGTATATATTATAAAACATTATTATTTAAATGCAAAACGAGAGAGATTTCCTCACTAATCAATGAACAACGGACACTTGAATAATGAAGAATAACCGTTGATTGGCTCGGGATTTACAGCTGATCTGAATTTGTTTTTATTCCTTGTTGCTGCAAAGTACTGACAGAATGAGCGATGCGGTAATATTTAATCTTACCGTAGGGAAAAAGGGTTGTTGGTCGAATAAAACTAATGTTTCCCAACAGCGTTTAATTGTTACCTGGCTGTTTTGTTGTGTCGCTGGGCCATTGATTAGCAAACCGAAATCTCATTCTGGCTCTAATAACTACAGGTGGACCACTGTGTTCGCACATGTATTTATCAATTAGGTAACATTCAGTTTAAACTCTGTTTAAAGGTATCAAGAATATAATTGACCAAAAGGTAAATACAACCTGCATTAGTCCCGACAACCAAGAGAAAAACATTAATAACATATAATAAACAATAAATTAACAGACATGAGATAAAAAACAAATTTAAATAATACTATAGCTATAGGTTCTTACTATAGCTAATAGTTCTTACTAACAGACATTTTCATACAGAGCTTTAACAATAAATACCCTCTTGATTATTCATGCAAGAGTAACTTAAACACGCAAAGTTGCAAAATCTAAACCAAAGTACTCAGTTATTTTGTACAAAGGATTATTTACCAGGAAATGGTGTACTTTTCTTTGAAAATCTTGATGGGAAGACTTCTAAAGTGAATAGGCAAAACATTACACATCTCAAGGTTTAATAACTATAAAGCTTTTCATAGTTCTGGAGCATTTGTTTTATACCATTGTTATAACAAAGCTTTCCAGTATTGTTATATTTATTGTGCTATTCGTTACATTTTTTCTATATATCAGCTGCTGTATATGTAATAATAGTTATTTTATCTAAGAAAAGATTGTATATATGTGTATATAAACTGCTGGAATAAACGTTATTCATTCATTCATTTGTGATGATGCATACAAAGGTTACTTTATTCCTTGTCTTATAACTATGAACATTTTCACATACAAGAAAAGTTGTTACATTCTCCTGATATACAGTACAATAAATAATCTAGAACTATCAGTGACGAACAAAGGAGACAGATTAAAAAATCCTTTAATGCGTAAGATGGCAGAACAATAAACAACAATGCCATTTATAGTTTTATCGTCTGCGGAATCCGTAGTATATATCGTTACCAAAAAATGAATCCCAAAACTCGATTTACCAGAGAAAATACCGAGCGCAGCATGGTTACCTGATATTTAGTATATACAAGTATGATACTAAGGTAATAAATATTGTTCACGATGGATTGTATACATTACTCTCCAAATCAACATATAACAAGTAAATTACTCGTGTCTCACTTTTGCTTGTGTGGGTGTGACCTGTGTTTGTAACTCTTCACTTGTGTGCTGTGACAACACTGGGTTACTTTATCCTGTCTGGATATCAAGCAGTTTTCGAGTATTTTTCCTTAATTTCCTTATATTTTAGTGGCAGTGCATTGCTTCACATTGTAGGATTTATACATTATTGCTCTCATACATGGCGAAGAGGGTGGATTTCAACACTCGAAACGCAGTGATATGCATACTGTATAAGTAACGATGGCATACCCGAAATCCTAATATCCTGGAAACCTTCAATTGTCAATAACAAACTTATATTACTTGTGGAACAAACTCATTGCTCACACAATAGATGTATCTCAGTGAAGGTAACGAAACCAAACGACTAAATTATTCAAGTTGCGGCTTAGCATTTTGTCTTGTAAATCACAAAAGTTTTCAAACACCGGTAAACCTTCACTTTCTTGGTGATATTACTGAAGTTATGAACTCTTGTATTTTAACCAATACATCTTTTTTAATTTTACTGTATTTATGATCACGTTTGGCTAATTAAAAACATGCAAATTTTTATTAGGAGGATTTAAAATCCAATTTTGTCCTATTACAATAAAATCGCATCCAACTGCGAGTGCAGTTGTAATTTCTCCTCTGTATACATTCCACTTATCCTTCACACTTTAATAATTTATTACTGAAACTATCATAATCATAATGAAATAAATAAATATATATACAGGGTGTCCCGTAACTCTCTGGACAGAGGTATACCAAGGTTATTGCTCAGATCAAGACAAATATATTTCACCATATGAACATCTCCGATGCTTAGATTCTCATCTGTCTAAGATTTTTATAAAAAATTAATTTCTTAAAAAGAAAATTTGACTAAAATTTTTATTATGACGAGGCCAGTTACTGTAAAGAATATCATATAATTATTTTTAGTATTTTCAAAATGGCGGACATTTAAACTTTGAATATCTTTAAAACTAGCATTTCCTCTCCAAAATTGAAAACAAAACAAAAGTTTGACAGGGTTTCTTCACAAATATAATGACAATAAAATTATTTAAATCGAATAATAAATAAGTGGTTTAGAGCAGATTTGCTTTGACAAGACATTGCAGACATACGAGTAGAAAAAGTAATTTTAAGGCATTTTTTTTCTTGGCCCTTTTCTGATATTTCCGTTAATAATGGAGATATTGGACCTCGAAGTGATGAAATTTCAAAACAGCTCACTTATACGTTATTTGCATTATTATACGTTATTTGCAGTATGATAAAAAGGTATTTTCTCAATGTGTCACTCCAGCACAGGATCACTCCAGAATCTTAATACTTCCAGCTCTCATTATCTTCGTCATTATTGGTAAGGCATAACATTACTTTTTCTATTCGTATCAGAGGGAATAATTATAAAATACAGGGTGTGCCATGAGAAACAACTTTGACCTTATTTTAGAAAATGGTGTCAGTTTTTCAAAGTATTATGTAATTTTTTAAACGAAAGTTTGTTGTCAATTTTAAAAAACCACCCTTTATACTCGTAGTTAAGAAATTATGTTAGAATACAGACTTTATTTATAAAAAAATTCTTATTTCAAATTTAGAGCAATGACGGGAGCAAGCACTGTATTTTTCGTATTTTATAGGAAAATATGAGACACGATATTCTGCCATATATCTTTCTCAAACGCGAAGGTGCTGAAGTGGACGGTAGTGATATATCTGTAAGTCAATTTATTCAGCACTGTTTCAGCTTTATATTTCGACCTGGAGAAATATCACATACACATCTACGAGGATGAACATTTTCTATTCACTTTAAATGTTGATGTATAAACCTTGTACTTGACATTCAATAAACACAAATATAGATCATTAATACTTAAAAGTATCATACTTATCATTAATAAAATTAAAAATTTAAATTTTCACAAATTACTCCTTCCATATTATTGTTGATTTGAATGTTTATCATTAGAAGAACATCTAAATTGTTTTAATTCTAACGGTCTTTTTTGCAATCTTAATAATGAATCTTTAATACCGCAATTCGGTAATGAGAAATTAATAAGACAGATCCTATACTATTGCCTCCACACTAGGATCTTGGCACACACCATACTTGCACCCAAATATTTTCTTACCCATAGATTAGTATCATTGATCCTATACTCTTGCCTCCTTATTAAAAAAATTTATTTCTCATGGACATTTACATGTATACAAAATAGTCAGTACCGCTATATAAAAATGCAACAAAATGCTAAACGTAATCTAATATTGTGTTTATATTGTCAGTGTAATAGTAGATCTGACTGACTAATTAAAATTAAACAACAGTTTCAAAAATGTCTGTACCTTGGATATGTTTTACTGGTATGAGTAGGTGAGGGAAAAAAGTAGAGAGTGAAAACCGTATTTTACAAGGAAATCTTAAAGCTTATTTTGAAAGGCGAAATGGAATTGCTGGTTTTTAAATAATCTGGCAATCTATTATAAACTTTAGGTCCTAGATATTCTATTGATTTTCGGAATATGTTACATGTTATTATTATGATTGCTGATAGAAAAATCTTGAAGGTAGGTTTAAAGGTGTAAACTGATACAGAGTAGATAAAAATGGAGAGAAGTGTTAGAATACGTTTTCAGATAAACACCTGCCGGTATTACGGCTTAGGCGTACACCACACATCCACTAATAGGTTTCCTTATTGATAGGTTTGTGAGACTGATCCTATACTCTTTCCTCATTACTACTGTTTTGGCGTACACCACACTTCCACTAATATTTTTCCTTACTGATAGGTTTGTGCGACTGATCCTGTACTCTTTCCTCATTACTACAGCTTTGGCGTACACCACACCTCCACTAATAGGTTTCCTTACTGATAGGTTTGTGAGACTGATCCTATACTCTTTCCTCGTTACTACAGCTTTGGCGTACACCACACATCCATCCACTAATAGGTTTCCTCATGATAGCTTCATGAGACTGATCATATACTCTTTCCTGAGTATTACAACTTTGGCGTACACCACACATCCACTAATAGGTTTCCTCATGAGCTTCATGAGACTGATCATATACTCTTTCCTCATTATTACAACTTTGGCGTACACCACACATCCACTAATATGTTTCCTCATGATAGCTTCATGAGACTGATCAAATACTCTTTCCTCATTATTACAACTTTGGCGTACACCACACATCCAGTAATAGGTTTCCTTACAGTCGCTTAAAAAACCACACAACCATCAATAGATTTTCTTACCGATATGTTAGTACGACTGATTCTTTACTGTTGCCTCCTAAATAAAATTTTGGCCTACATCACACTGCCAACATTAGATTTTTTTACCGATACGTTGGTATGACTGATCCTGCAGTCATTGAACCGTAATATTTAGAAATGTGTTTAAAATTAATTGGCGGCGTCTCGATACTCTGCATCTCTCTGTCTGTAAAGTTTGTGAAGTAATTTTGTTCACGCTACTTACTTCCAGGAGTAGCATTATACCACTCACCAGCAATCAGTTTTTAATTACCATCTAATTCTTTTGTTTCACATCACGTCGAAACATTACTTAAACAATTAACTTCTTGAAATATTGTGAAGAGCCATCTTAAGTCAACTGATGTTAAACGGAAACTGCCAGAAATTAGAACTAAGATCAACTAAAGATTAGATTAAAAAGTTAAAGCTATTGCTACAGCTAAGACTTTCAGCAGTATAAATGCACTAAGAAAAAATATTTTACTATAAATATCGTACATAAGTTAAAAATTAATGCTATTTCGTTTATAGGCACAGAGCAAATTGCTTAAATCCGTGAGAAGTTTGCATGCAGTTCAATGTTTATGGAGAGCAATAAAAACTAAACATATGTTTTCCCTCGTTAATGAAATTTATCACAAAGAGTTTCCCCTCAGAAATGCAAGTCTGTTTGTCATAAATATTAAATTGACTATAACACTGTAACTTCCGTTTTGTTTTCCTGAACTTTTATTATTAACGTATTTTTAGTTAAGATTTATTTGTTGCGGCACCAACAGTTTTAAACAAAATGCACAAATTATATGTGAAGAACAGTTAAAAACGTGGGTGCTTAAACTATGGAGACAAACGTCCATGGCCAGACTTAGGAACCACCGACATTAGCAAGTTCTGTTAGCTGGTCCTAGTATTATCCTCAAAAATGCGCCTTGATTACGATTGTTTTTTATTTTTAGACTCGCTCGCCACCCTGGAGTGGTACAAAACGCGGAGAGAGGCCGCCGTCATCTATGTTTGGAGGACGGCTTCACTACAACAGTCTCAAGACTGCAGCACTCAGCTCTCAAGTCCTGCGGAGGCTGCAAAACATCCACTATTATTTGAATTGCATTACAAATCTATCAGTTATTCTAAACTAGGCGGCTTATTTCATGCTACAACAACTTACGCGATTCATGCGTTAAGAGCCCATGGTGTTTATTTTAACAAAACATTTAACACATAATAGCATTATGGTAAATTTAAGCATTTCAAAGAATGGAAAGTAATTCAAAGAAACAAAACGGAAAAGTGAACACAGAAAAGATTAGGGGAAATACGGCAAATTAACTTTCAATGTTTCGAGGTTTCATGTTTTTGTATTTATTTTTGCTTACACACTAAAAACCAGAACAATGTTACTATGAGTAAGTAATCTTTTCCAGTAGAAGACTAAGCTGCCTATATGATTGTTCGGTATCAGCCAAATTAAGTTAGTTAAGTAGCTTTTGAACTTGGTCCATCCCTCTTAAGTCGAAACTTGTACCTACTACATTCGAAACTTTTACTTTTAAATACTATTTCGCTCTTGGATTACAAATAATTATTTACATTTGCATCCTCAAAAGTATTAATGCAGTGATAATGAAATGTTGTAAAGGTTTGATATTAATACTGGAATTCTCTGAATACATTTTAAATCAGTTTTCACTCACATTGAATAAATAGCCAATCAATGGTTCACTCGGACTCCTCTGATCATTAGGTGTAATATTGATTGTAACGGTGGATTACCGCTTTTAATTAACCCATCTGAGCCAGCAATCAGTGCACGATACGTGTGATTAATGCACTACAAACAATCCATCCTTCCATGATTAACAGGTGAGACCTGTGCTCGTGTGGCTGTGGCAGACTTAATCTGTACCCTTTATAAGTAAGGTGGGAAGCTACTTAAATGATTTCCATGGCTTCTACGTTGTTTAAGTTTAGTTATATTTAACAATATTTAACTATTCCTGAAAGTTTTATTAATGTATGGATTACTACTAGCGTGAAATCTATAGAACTGTGTGCTACGTAGTAAATAATATTATTCAATATATGCGATAGCACAACCACAATACCAGCTCCCTATGCACAGCTGAAGTCAACACACTTCCGGTAAAATAAGGTAACGCTGGCACACACAAAAGTGAGGTTAGTTTGCGTAAGCCACGAACAAAACCCCGTGGACCTGTCTCCATAAGTCTTTAATATTAATTAGTTATAAAGAAGTATGTTTATAAATAACAAATTTTTTTCAATAATATATCATACAGTTACCTGGTTACAAATTTTTATTATTTTGAAAAGAGGCGAATAGGTAAGTTTGCACGTCCTCAAAGAAATAAATCATAAATTTCCTAGTCTTCCTAAATACATAAATATCGGTCCTGGTACACCAAAGAGGTTATAGACAAGGGGAGAATACCAGCCAAGATTACATAATGATACGGTCCACTGTAACAGCCCGCAGTAAACACACTGACCGTTCTGGTCCACAAAAGCTGTTATTAAGAATTCAGTAGCAGTCTTTTGTCCCTACTTTCCTACCGCCACAGGTGATACATCAAACAGCTTGCTAGGTAACTCTCAACTCTAGAATAACGTCGGATTTGGTTACACCGTCTTTTTTAAAATTTAAAATTACTCGAAAGAATTAAATTACCGTAATAATACATTTATTTATTATGCCATTAGTTTTTGTGCCCATTGAAGCCTATTAATAATAACGATCATTAACAATAATTAATAACGAATATTTTAAACAATAACGCTCCAATTTAATTGGTTCTCAAGCGTAGCTCCTTCTGTTATTATATTAATTATAATACTTTAAAGCTCCACTTATTTGCATTAAACTGAGACGATTCTAAGTCTTTTACACTTGCATTCATTTTGCAGTTTATAAAGCAAAACGTTTGATACGAATAAGTCTTGTTGTGAAAATTTAATTTAAAAACGTTTGTTGTTGGTGTAGAACTTTAGTGTACAGTATACGTTTTTGGGTGTTGTTATAAGTTTCAATTGCATAAAATCGTTCTATTTTTATTATAAAATTAAAATGTATTTCCTTCTACTTATTTGGGTACTATATCTTTCTTAATAGTATTCTTTGTGTTCATAGTTGGACTCATGTCTGTGAACGTTAAAGCGATGAACGGATCACAAGATTACGTTTACACAAAAAATAACTGTTTAAATTTCCCTTGAAGTTTTGTTTACGTCTACACAGTCTTGGCAATAAACTATTTATTTAAAGTAGATTGAAAACTTTCCTTTTAATATGCAATTACTCTATATTCAAGGATACCATAAATCTAGGAATTATGTGACTTGAATTACACGTTTTATATTTATTCAGTTGATCATGTATTGTTGCAGTTATTTCCTGCTTCCACACTCAACATGCAATGCAAATAATTATAAAATTTTTCTGAAATACGAATATTAATATTTATATTTTGACCATACCTCGACAGCTATTATTTATATTCGCATGTTTAATTCCTTAAACATTTGATTTTTAAAACAAGCAAGCTGAAATTTTGCGATTTTAAGTTTTACACTTGCCAAGAATATCTTTCTAATGGTTCCTAGGAAGAATATGTAGGCTGGACGCCAGAACAGAAGACCATGAAGATCTCTCACTGTAATGGTTTGCCGTCACAATTTTCAGCTGTTAATTTAGAGTAGCATACCAGTTTCCACGATTTTTTTAATTGATACCCTTCATTAAATAAGACAATTAGTTATTGTAAAACTCTTTTAATTTATTGGATTGCAGTGTTTACAGCTTCTTTCTCTGTTTCTTATATAGTTTGTGTATTTATCAGTTTCCTTGTAAAATTACAATTAACCATAATTATTTAACTACATAATAAAAACTTTGTTTTTAATAATGTAAATGAACACAAAATAGTTAATAGTAACAATCCTAATTATTATTCAAACAATTTATATCCTGGAATGTACCTTAAGCACAGTATATTTTAAGTGTAAATCAGCTGTAAAGGTAATAAATTCACTAAGAAATCTGCTCCAGTACAGTAACAGGTGTCGAGAAGACAGATTTATAGCATCATTAAGTTTGCGAAATCTGCTTTAAATCTTTTGAAGCAGTGGATTAGAATATAAAATACTAACCGTTACCATTATGACGATAACACTCATATATGTGGTGGGAACTCATATACTTCATCATATTAGACTGGCGTGTTGGTGTCTATAATACCTACTATCGTAATGGATCGGTAACGATAAATAAAATAAATTTTTATCTACACAGTACATGACATTAATCTAAAGCATGCTTGAATTTTCCAGCACGAAACATGAGTATATCATCATTAAATCCGGAATTCACTATATCCAGATACATACCACCTTTCCCCATTTTCTTTTATTGCTGCTCTGCAATTTGTTATGGACACTCATTATGAAGCTTATGGTGTGTTTATTGTCATACCTACATATGCAGAGTTACTGATCTACTTGCTCATCAGTTGAAGAATGTTTGACACTACTGTGGTGAGGTCACGAGTGATGTAACGAGGTGTGCGGGGAGGGGGTAGATTCGAGCGAATTTCTTGAACTAGTCATTCCAAAAACATGCCGTTATATTTTCCCCACCCCTCTTCCCAAGTGTCATCTCGTTGTTTACACCATGCTAATATACCTTATTCAACTCAAGAGTGTCATTTTAGTAGTTGCTAACTGTACAGTTATCCTAGTGAAATATTTAATCAATACTCATAATTTAGAAATCGTAAAATTGTATTGATAATTATCGTATGTTTAACGTATTTATAGATCCTATTTAAATATACACTTATTATTTAGCCGAATTTCCTAATTTACAGTCACTATTACAAGTCGGTCGGCTTTTTTGTATTTTTGTTTATCACCTTTTAATGCATAAAGTTCAAACGAATAAAATAAATTGATAACTACAAAAGTAGCAATACTATTAATAATACTTAACAATGTTACAATCATTTTAAAACATTAGAACCAATAACAAATAAAAATAGTCTAATAGATTAAAAAAACAAGAACAACGACCGAAACATTATGATTAATAATACTATTCAGACATAAAATTGTTCCAGTTAAAGAACAGAAGTGGTCTAATTATAACAATTTATTGTAATTACTAATTAAATACATAATGTCGCTTTAATCAAAAAATGAATTAAACTATTCATAGTCTAGCAAGCGCAATGTTTTATGAAATGTACAAAAAGTCATTTACAGGGAGCCCTCACAGACGGAGAACGTATTTCTTCCGCTACTCTACTCGTGAGCTCCGCACAGTATGCCGTAAAGACAATTTTTAAAATTGCCCACCTTCAATAATAAACTTGAAAATATCCATTAGCTAAGGACTACGCTGTGATACCCTTTATCTCTCCACCATGCTCACAGTTTCTCTTGCTAAGAACTCCTACCTGTATCAGTCCACCTAGTCTAGGGTTCCTCGTTTCCATGTACATCGTACAGTGTACAGGGAGGGACCTAAAACTCATGGCAAAGGGACTTTAACTCAGGGCATTTTTCATGGAACTATAGATTAGAACTCATGGCTAATCTATGAAGGGAAATTACGTTTATGGACTGGTAGGCGCACTTTAATAACAAACTTACACAGATAGAAGCTAGGCTAAGAAACTAATGAAATTTCACCGTTATTATTAAAAATATTCTTTATTAATTGTTAATTATCTTTATTATTAATAAGCTTCATCAGTAACCTAAAATTTAAATGGCAAACTAGTTCCCAAAAAGTTACCTAGCAAGCTGTTTGATGGTAACCTAGCAACCTGTGGCGGTAGGAAAGTAGGGACAAAAGACTGCTACTGAATTCTTAATAACAGCTTTTGTGGACCAGAACGGTCAGTGTGTTTTACTGCGGGGTCTTACAGAGAACCGTATCATTATATAATCTTGGCTGGTATTCTTCTCCTCTACATAATAGCTTTGGTAGACCAGGACGGTCAGTATGTTTACTGCGGGCTGTTACAGTGGACCGTATCATTATGTATTCTTGTCTGGTATTCTCCTCCTCTCGATATCAACTTCGGTAGACCATATCCGTGAGTCCGTTATAACGGTCTTGTTCCAGAGTAGCTCATGATAATATTCACTGACCTCGGACTACCATAATTCCTAACTGTGATAACGCCTATATATGATGTCCTTACAACAGATGTAGCTGCCTAGAGGACTTCAATAATGATTTTATACTCTCAACTTACTCCCTCTAGATTCAGCTTTTAATCAGTCACATTTTTTTGTTTGTTCGATTTGGGATTAAATTGGAGCGGTGGCTCAGGTATCGTGTGTTATAGCAGTATATTTCTTCTTTGTTTATAATATTTTGCAGGTTTTTTACATTTGTCATCATGACATGTTACAAAAAAGTAACATATAATGTTAAAGTATTATATAAGGTAATCGTCATGTTCAAAACTGGACAGAATGAACCCAAGTCATTGCCCAGGAAGACTATTGATCGCCAAGAGTTGAATTAGTTTTCCTGCAAGAATTTATATTTTAGAACTTGAGACCTGAAAAATAAGGTTGCAAGTTGAAGGTCGGTTATATAATGCCACAACGGTTTATACATTTAGTTTGGTTAAGAACCCACATAGCAAAGAACAGTATCCGATTTCTGTACCAAATAGAAAACATTCATCTAGTGCAGTCGCAGGTGGCTTCATAATGGAATTCTTATCTCCGAGGTGTAAGATTCTCGTTGTTAAACTGGAAATTTTATTCAGTGTTGTATGTCTACATGACGTTATCTGCAATAATCGATGAGCCTCTCTATGGTGAAGTGGAATATGTGTTTTTGTGTTAGTGTTTTTAATGATGAATAAAAACGCAACAATTTAAAATTTCTTTTCTTTTCAATTTAGGTAGTTCGCCTAAAATTACTAATAATCAAACTAACGTTATTAACCTGAAAAATGTTTCACTAAATTACATTCTATAATTACTTAGTAGGCAAATCATGTTAGTTGAGTGAAATCCCCTGATACGTTGTGTCAGGAGGTGGAGAGGCCATTGTGATCCTCAGACAATGGGTATTGTACAGGTGTTGAATACGTGGCATGTATTACGTTCATCATTTCATTTCATTTCATTTATTGAGTCAACGGTAAACCATTTCGTACATATCAAGTAACAGATGGCATGCCAGAAAATTAACAAATCCAATTACATATCGCCAACACTTAATTGTAGATAATAGAAAACAATATTATCAAATATTCAAAGTTTAACATAATATACATACAAATTAACGCCTACATCAAAATAAATATCAAAATCGATTAATTATAAAATAATGTGAAAATATTAAATAACAGCTGAGGTTTAATTTACCACCTATTAATAAATAACTAAAAATACCACCTAATAAATAATCCTTAACAAACAACATCTAATAAATAATACATTTACCACCATCCAAATAAACAACAAATGGTAACAAATGGCACGCCAGACATTAACATAATATACATATAAACATTAACACCAACATCAAAATAAGTATAAAAATCGATTAATTATAATAATATGAAAAATATTAAATAACATCTGAAGTTTAATTTAGCACCCATTAATAAATAACTGAAAATACCACCTAATAAATAATCATTAATAAATAACATCTAATAAATAATACATTTACCACCATCCAAATAAATAACAAAATAATTTAATTATAAATAATACGAAAACAACATTATGCAACAACCAAAGCTCATATCACAGGATATAAATCAAAATATTTAATAACGGCTCGATTTGTATAGATCTACAATGCACATTAAATAAAGTCATGCAGAGATCTCCGAAAGGATTTGCTTGAGGACCCAAAGAACTCAACACCACCATTCACTATGTTTCCTTTCCTCGTCATTCTTGGAATACAGCTGTGGTGGGCGTAAACAGAAGACATAGCACGCCTGCAGAAGATGTCTTGGGACCTCGTAATATTCGGAATTCGAAAATCAATTACAGACAGGAGATCCGGGCAGTCAATGAGTCCATTAATTATCTTGTGCAGCAGTACGAGATCAGCTATCTCTCTTCTTCTTTCAAGAAGGGGCAGCCCCAGGGAAATCCGAAGACACTCGACAGGTACGTCAAGGTATTGATAGCCAAGTTGCACCCCAATTAGCCTTATGACCCTGACCTGTATTTGCTCTAGGAATTTAATATGACCACTTTGGTAAGGGTTCCAAATAGTTGAACAGTATTCTAGTATAGGCCGAATTAGAGTTTTAAATAGGTAAGCTAAAGTCGATGGAGATCGGAAATCACCGGATATTCTGTACAAAAAACCCCACAAGAGAGTTCGCTTTGTTGCAGACGTAAGTTATGTGGTCCCATGGGTTGAGGTTGCAGTTCAAAACAACACCCAAGTCCTTGCATTTGTTGACTCTACTTAGTGGGAAGCCCGTGAGTCTGTAGTCAAAGGTGGTAATGGAGATGGACCTAGAGTAGGTAAGAATTGAGCACTTATTGACGTTCAAGTCCATTGAATTTCTCGAACACCAGTCCTCAATCCGCTCCAAGGTTTCTTGAAGGCTCTCGCAATCTCTCGAACTTGTCACCTCCAGAAAAAGTTTAATATCATCAGCAAACATGAGATATTTAGACGCAATGACACTATATATGTCATTGATAAACAAATTGAATAGTAGAGGCGCTAGGTGATGACATGTTATTCCTAGGGTAATTAGTATAGAGACTTGTAACAGTCGACAACAGGATCCATGTAATCCTCCATGTCGAGACCCGTTCAACCCGAACCTTTTAGTAACAATATAAAACTGCGTAGAGTTTATGATTAATAACTTAAAACAGACGATACAGGATCCTTGTAATGTCAAGATCCCTTTCACCCGAACTATTGAGTCAAAATACGAAATTGTGTAGAGTTTATAACTAGTAACTTGTAACAGACGACGATATAGGATCCATGTAATCCTCCATGTCGAGATCTTTTCAACCCTAATCTTCGACTCATACTCCGTATCGATACAATATGAAACCTTCATAGAAAATTATATGGCCACACTTTGCATTCTGTCATCCAGCTTGTCTAGACTTGTCGGACGGATAACATAGTATCACTATAGACCATTTTACAATAACAATGTAGTACTTTATTTCTATAGAACTTTCCTGTGTGAAGAGAAGATGATTAATAAAGATGTTCATTGTAAAACTACCTTTACCATGGAAATGGAGTTCGATTACGAACGTCTTGCATTTTTACATAGAGGTTTCTGTACATCGACTCAAAATGTTGGGACCTATGAGAATGACACAACAATGCGATACTGTTAATGAAACACAAACTATAGTAATAACCGTAGTACATGACTATGACCAATGTAACATGATGTTGTATGTACCACATAGCACATACACTCCCATTGTGACGTGTTTGATTTGTAACTAACTTTGCTGATCTTACCCTTTTTTGGTTATATCAGTGAATTATGACATCACTAACAAGATTCTGTTACACTGCCTTCGCATAAGTTATTGCTTGTTCATATCACACGGCTATGGTGGGAAGGGTTGATTAAATGCGAATGTTGAGTTTAGCTCCAGTTCAACTTCCTCTTACATACAGCATCTGAAATCTTGCAGAAAAGTATAGCTTGTTATTTGTGTTAAGGTTGTATTCCAAAACGAACAAAAATTTTAAAATATTACCTACAGTCTGTACAGTTTTTGATAAGAACATGCATCTTTGTAAAGTCAATTTCACGTTTAAAATGAATTTGAGTATTTATGTTTATATATTTATGTCATGTTTCAAATATTTTTATACTTATGTTACAATATACTATTTGCTATCCAAAATGTAAAGAATAACAGTTAGTTTGGTGCTGCTAGGTTGGCTACCAGAAATGAACAGGTTAGCAGCCAAGTTTTGTACTGATTGGTTAGCTACCAGACATTTATAGGTTAACAGCCAAGTTTGGTGCTGCTAGGTTGGCTACCAGAAATTAACAGGTCAACAGCCAAGTTTTGTACTGATTGGTTAGCTACCAGACATGTATAGGTTAACAGCCAAGTTTGGTGCTGCTAGGTTGGCTACCAGAAATTAACAGGTTAACAGCCAAGTTTTGTACTGATTGGTTAGCTACCAGACATGTGTAGGTTAACAGCCAAGTTTGGTGCCGCTAGGTTGGTTACCAGAAATGTATAGGTTAATAGCCAAGTTACCTTAGATAGATTGGCTGCCAGAAATGTACAGCTAACAACCAAGGTTAGTGCTGCTTGATTGGCTACCAGAAATGTACAGGTTAACAACCAATTTTAGTGTTGCTAGGTTGGCTACCAGAAATGTACAGGTTAACAACCAATGTTGGTCCTAATAGTCCAGGAGCCGAGTAATACCAATGTATAAGCAAAGCAAACATCCTGGTTTTCTTAATCGATAAAGAAAGTTTCCCTAAGAAACGGATCGTCAGATGAGCTACTTAAGGCAGAAGTAAAAAGAAGGGGGTATAAAAAGACTTAAAAATGTGAACAGATATTTTTTAAGATCATATACACCAACCGTCAGACACATTAATAAATACTGAAGCAGCGTCATTTTTAGCCTCTTTATCTAACGGTGATATGGTTTAGTGTCTAAAAATATGAAAATTTGATCGGAGAAAAAATGTGTCAGTTTATATTTTTAACTCGTTTGATATCTTCCCATTTCATCCTCTACCAAAACTAGTAAGGCCGACGATAGTTTCTTACTCATAAAACTTCCTCAATCGATATCAAGAAAACCCTGTTTATGCGCTTATACGGTACAAATTGCCACTCCGCTACAAGAGGCTGGCTCTACCGAAGGCGTCGTTTATCACATGTTATCATGAATGAACACGTTGCAGCCAAGTTTGACTCCGAGACACTGTCATGCGAGGGATTTCACAGCGACGAGGAATTGATGGAAGTGCCTTGTCATCTGTATCACAGTCACTCCATCACCGTCAGTGTTGCTAGACGGTCTTAGTACATTTATAATTCAAAATAGTCTTAATAGCAGTTGAAATAGTACATAATAATTCATAATAGTACATAAAATAATAGTACATAATAAAATCTATTTACTTCATAATAATTCTTTGGATTCAAGTAAAAACACAAACTTCAAAATGCGTAGATTGCATTTAATAATCCTTTTCAGTACTATTAAATTACTTGATAATAAACAATGCATTTAAAACTAAATTGCTTGCTTACTTTCCATAGTTACCTTAGTTACTTGAGTAGGATTGTTACCAATGACCTCCATAGCTTGCTTAGTTACTTCAAACTCAAAATTTTTTATTGTTGTTGACAACGTAAATTGCATAACAAACGTCTGTAATAAAATTACTTTACCTAAGTAAAATTCCATAAATCTAAATGTTTTTATCAATTAAAAAACCATCTGTGCTGTAGTATTCTTTTATAATTAGAACTTTTTTAAACTTATTCCTAAAAGAGTTTAAATTAGTGGCCTCTTTGAACCTTGCGGGCAAGTTTTAAAAAAGCTTGATGCAGGAATAAAACGTATGTTTTTCAAAGAAGGGTGTGCTATGTTTTGGAAGGCTAAGGCATTATTTTTCGAAGATTATAGGTTGTTTGTTTAGTTGGAAACAAGTCTATTTTTAAAAGCAAATGTCAAACATTCCAGAATGTATATACTAGGAAAATTAAGAAAAATATTTTCTTTAAAAACATCTTTACATAATTGAGATCGGTAGAGTCCAAAAATGACACGTATGGTCCTCTTTTGAAGAACGAATTGGTATTTAGTCTTGGATGAGTCATAACCCCAAATGATGAATCCATAATTCAAGTATGTATAATCAAGAGTTCTCTTCTTACGAACGAGGCCAACTGGCGCATGACAAGCGTTTACTACTGCTAAGCTTTTTTGAAACTTTATGGATATGGTTGTGGAAAGATAAGTTAAAGTCGATCTCAAGACCAAGGAGGTTCGTAGATGAAGTAGAGCCAAGGCGGAAATCTCCTATAATTACATCAGACTGTTTTGAAATATTTTCAGACGATTTTAGAAAAACATCAATGAATTTGGTCTTTTCTTTATTTACGTCAAGACAGTTTTGCTCAAGCCATTGAAGTATAAATATGCCTTGAGTGAAAATTCCAGGCTCTAAAAGTTTGCTCAAACTATTAGAAATGCTGAAAGACGTGTCATCTACAAAGAGGAAAGGTTACCCCGATTTACTGCTGAGGCAATATCATTCATAAACAGAAGAAAAATTATCCGTACCAGGACGGAACCCTGAGGTACCCCTTATAATGTGGGCAGTTCACTAGATTCAAATTTCCGAAGGAAGCTTACACTGTCGATGTAGGTAGAGAACAGCTACAACTGTTTACTGTTGATAATGAAAGACGAAACCCAATCAAAGAATCTTACCTATAATACCAACATGGTAGACCATTGGAGAAGCAGACTTTGCGGAACTACGTACTTGAGTAGGATTGTTACACTTGACGTCCATACCTTGTTTAGTTGCTTGAGTAAAATTGTTAAACATGACTTCCACAGCTTTCTTAGTTACTTGAATAGAAGTGTTACAATTGAATCCATAGCTTTCTCAGTTACTTGACTTCCATAGCTTGCTTAGTTACTCGATTAGAATTGTTACACTTGACGTCCATAGCTGCTTAGTTACTTGAGTAGAATTGTTACACTTGACTTCCATAGCTTGTTTAGTTACTTAAACATGTGTACCTGCTAAATATTCTTAGAGTGACAAGTCTCGTAATTTAGTAATGTCCAAAAGTTTTACACTTTTTTAAGTTATAGCATTTCATATTGTAACCATGAAATAGATTCATGGTACACAACGTTTACTTAATAAGCGTATATCGTATTACGTTACACTGCTATATTGGAATCATGCAAAAAACCAAGTTTATATATATTTATTTATATATACATTGGTAATATATATATATATATATATATATATATATATATATATATATATATATATTAATTATTTTATTTATATACATTGGTACTATATATATATATATATGTATATATATATATATATGTATATATATATATATATGTATATATATATATATATATATATATAATATATATATATATATATATAGAGCGCAAAGATCAGATAAATGTATATATATGAAAATGAGCGTCCTGAAGAACTAACTGTGTAATGACGTCTATACTGAGGTCAATACGTCATTACTTAAGGTCATTGAAACAAAGCTCAGATGAATATACATTTATAAATACATGACTGTGAACGTCATGAAGACCTGGCTGTGTAATGACGTAAATACTGCGGTCAATACGAGTTGTTCAATGGTGTTTAGCGCTGGCTTACGACTGTATTTATTTTATTTATTTTGCAGGATTATTTAAAACAGAACCGATACGTTTACAAAGTTATAAAGTAATATTTTGTTATTTGGATTAGTTGTATAATTAGTAAAATCCAGGACTGTTCTGTCAATTTCTATATGTAAAGCACCTGACACATAAGTTTATCTCTTGGGCTAGGTTGGTAACATAAACTCATTTAGGAAGAAAACCTTTTTTAACCATGCACTAAAATGTTATTTCTAAAATAATTGTAACTTAATATGAATATTTTATTATATTTTGTGTTTGGCATATTCTTTATAAAATAGTAAGTAAAAAGGTTGTATTTTAATGTCTTGAAGTTTAAAAATTAAAAAAGATAGTAACAACCAACCAAAAAGAATATAATTGTTATGTGTAACTAAATTACAACTAAAAATTAATATAAATATACAAGGTTCAAAATTCTCCTTATATAATCTATGTATTGTAATTATAAAATAAATAAAATCGTTACTTTCTGTTTGTAACGTTCTTGTATCAACTAACTATTTTAAACTATTTTCATAATTAGTTTTATACAAGTTTGCGACATGAGAGTAGAGATTTCTTCTTAGGCCATCTTTATCATTGCAACAGTATTCCTACATATGTCTTACCATAGCTATCCCCCGATATCAAATACAGGACATTCTCTATTTGCTTGTAAAAAGAAGGCAATGGAACTGACAACGTTATGTCTGATTCCCTCTGATTAACAAAGCGAGATATGTTGGTGAAAATGAAATGAAATATGTCTTTATTTTTTGAGGCGGAGTTAGGGTAAACAACCATCTCTTCCAGCTTAACCTCAAATGGTTACTTAATACTTGTTTTTTACATGAATCTGATAAATCATCTCATATCACTATGTCTCTCGTACACCCAGGCTCTAAACAATCCCCCGATTGTATCCTCAGACCAGTCTGTCAGACAGGATAACCACCGGGACAATCTGTTGGCTGAACAATGTTGGTTGTTGTGTCAAAGGGAATCATAACGTTAGCTGACTCGGATCCATAACCACTCTTTTTTGAATATTGAAAACGATTATATGCTCTGTGTCGATGTGTAGCTGAACTTTATAGTATTTTTTGAAATAATTCTCATTCACCAATGTAGTTATTAAAGAGTACTGAGGCTGATTCTCCATAAATTGCGATTCTCCCCCTAAAGTACGATTATCTCCCTTAAAGTGCAATTCTCCCCCTTAAAGTGCAATTCTCCCCCTTAAAGTGCGATTCTCCCCCTTAAAGTGCAATCTCCTCCTTAAAGTGAGTTTCTTACTCTTAAAGTACGATTCTCCCCCTTAAAGTACGATTTCCCCCATAAAGTGCGTTTCTCACTCTTAAAGTACGATTATCTCCCTAAAGTGAGATTCTCCTCCTAAAGTGCGACTCTCCTCCTTAAAGTGAGTTTCTCACTCTTAAAGTACGATTATCTCCCTAAAGTGAGATTCTCCTCCTAAAGTGCAGTTCTCCCACTAAAGTGAGATTCTCTTCCTAAAGTGCGACTCTCCTCCTTAAAGTGAGTTTCTCACTCTTAAAGTACGATTTCCCCCTTAAAGTGCGTTTCTCACTCTTAAAGTACGATTATCTCCCTAAAGTGAGATTCTCCTCCTAAAGTGCAGTTCTCCCACTAAAGTGAGATTCTCATCCTAAAGTGCGACTCTCCCCCTTAAAGTGCGTTTCTCACTCTTAAAGTACGATTATCTCCCTAAAGTGAGATTCTCCTCCTTAAAGTACGATTCTCCCCCTTAAAGTGCGTTTCTCACTCTTAAAGTACGATTATCTCCCCTAAAGTGCAATTCTCTCCCTTAAAGTGCGATTATCTCCCTTAAAGTGCGATTCTCCCCCATAAAGTGCGATTCTCCCCCTTAAAGTGCGATTTCTCCAAAAAGTGCGTTTCTCACTCTTAAAGTTCGATTATCTCCCTAAAGTGAGATACTCCTCCTTAAGTGCGATTCCCCCCTTAAAATGCGATTATCTCCTTAAAGTGCGATTCTCCTCCTTAAAGTGCGTTTCTCACTCTTAAAGTTCGATTATCTCCCTAAAGTGAGATTCTCCTCTTAAAGTGAGATTCTCCTCCTAAAGTGCAATTCTCCCACTAAAGTGAGATTCCCCCCTTAAAGTGCGATTATTCCCCTTAAATTGCGATTCTCCTCCTTAAAGTGCGTTTCTCACTCTTAAAGTACGATTCTCCCCCTTAAAGTGCGTTTCTCACGCTTAAAGTACGATTATCTCCCTTAAAGTGCAATTCTCCCCCTTAAAGTGCGATTCTCCCCCTTAAAGTGCGATTCTCCCCCTAAAGTACAATTCTCCCCCTAAAGTGCGATTCACATAACAAACGGGATAGCCATAAATGACACGCTTCTCGTACTCATCTCTGTGAGATAATACAATGCTTGAGGAATTCATCAGATTCACTCTCATTTTGTTGAGCATTGTAAATTTCAACAGCTTCAATAAGTATTTTTATGTCATAAAAGCAAATATTTATAAAAACTAAACTACCCAAGGCAAGGTTATTTGATTATCTTAAAATTCCAATTATATTCCTCCCATAATTTATTATTTAATTTCTTAGTACGACGGTTTATGAACTGAACTAAAATATACAAGCCAGGATAATGATTGTCACTTTAACACAATAATGTGAAGCGAAAAACAAATGTATCACACCTTTTGGAGTAACAACACAAGGCGTAAATAACCATTGTCGTCTAACTAGAAACACTTCCATTAGCCTGCTACTTTTAGTTTACAAGAAGCACTCAAGCTACAATCAACAAAAGCTGTGTGAGCCGCAAAAGTTTCAGATTTTAGAGTACTTCTCGTTCACGTAAGACATCCATTATCATCTCACTACATACAGTTCCATTAGCTTGCTACTTTTAGTTACAATAAGCACTAAATCTACAATCAACTAAACTTTTTGTCCACATGACATCTATTGTCATCTCACTACAAACACTTCCATTAGCCGGCTACTTTTAGTTACAAAAGCACTCAATCTACAAATATACATTATTAATTCACTACTAGCACTTCCATGACCCGAATATAAAAATACATGTTTTTCAATTCTAAAACATAAAGCCATTTTATTTGTATAAAGAGTTATTAAATAAATGATAACTAGGACACTTCTGTTTCTAGGTGAATCCGTACAGCTATAAATATTTACAAAACATTACAAGAATTATTGGCACTAATTATTTAGAAATTTTGTTATATTTATAAGAGTACAAACATTTTTAACCCTCTATGTATAAATCAATATGAATATTAAAAATAGTACTAAATATCTATGAGTTGTTTCAATAATTTTAGATGTCAACGACTGAGATAACGTGATCTTCAAGTGCCCGGAGAGTAGAGTACTATAGAACATTATACTCTCTATGGTTCAAACAATCCTAGATGCTATATACTCTCATAGAATCACAACTTACAATCCTCAATGGATCAATCTAAACCCACTCTACTCTCATAGCATGACTCATTACAATCCTCAATGGACCAATCTCAACCCACTCTACTCTCATAGCATGACTCCTTACAAACCTCAATGTATTAATCTCAACCCACTCTAATCTCATAGCATGATTCCTTACAATC
Organism: Homalodisca vitripennis; assembly: GCF_021130785.1. Taxonomy (NCBI): domain Eukaryota; kingdom Metazoa; phylum Arthropoda; class Insecta; order Hemiptera; family Cicadellidae; genus Homalodisca; species Homalodisca vitripennis. The sequence continues at coordinate 94,850 of NW_025776655.1, read as the reverse complement.
GTCAATGGATCAATCTCAACACGCTCTACTCTCATAGCATCACTCCTTACAATCCTCAATGGATCAATCTCAATACGCTCTATTCTTATAGCATGGACTCCTGGTAAGCCTTAATGGATCAATGTCGACCCACTCTACTCTAATAGCATGATTCCTTACAATCCTCAATGGATCAATCTCAACACGCTCTACTCGCGTAGCATGGACTCCTGGCAAGCCTTAATGGATCAATGTCGACCCACTCTACTCTCATAGCATGACTCCTTACAATCCTCAATGAATCAATCTCAACCCAGTCTATCTCATAGCATGACTCCTTACAATCCTCAATGGATCAATCTCAACCCACTCTACTCTCATAGCATGACTCCTTACAATCCTCAATGGATCAATCTCAACCCACTCTACTCTCATAGCATGACTCCTTACAATCCTCAATGGATCAATCTCAACCCACTCTACTCTCATAGCATGATTCCTTACAATCCTCAATGGATCAACCTCGACCCACTCTACTCTCATAGCATGACTCCTTACAATCCTCAATGGATCAATCTCAACCCACTCTACTCTCATAGCATGACTCCTTACAATCCTGAATGGATCAATCTCAACCCACTCTACTCTCATAGCATGACTCCTTACAATCCCCAATGGATCAATCTCAACCCACTCTACTCTCATAGCATGACTCCTTACAATCCTCAATGGATCAATCTCAACCCACTCTACTCTCATAGTATGACTCCTTACAATCCTAAATGGATCAATCTCAACCCACTCTACTCTCATAGCATGATTCCTTACAATCCTCAATGAATCAATCTCAACCCAGTCTATCTCATAGAATGATTCCTTACAATCCTCAATGGATCAATCTCAACCCACTCTACTCTCATAGCATGACTCCTTACAATCCTCAATGGATCAATCTCAACCCACTCTACTCTCATAGCAAAACTCCTTACAATCCTCAATGGATCAACCTCGACCCACTCTACTCTCATAGCATGACTCCTTACAATCCTCAATGGATCAATCTCAACCCACTCTACTCTCATAGCATGACTCCTTACAATCCTCAATGGATCAATCTCAACACGCTGTACTCTCATAGCATGGACTTCTGGGAAGCCTCAATGGATCAATGTCGACCCACTCTACACTCATAGCGTGGAGTCCTTACAATCCTCAATGGATCAATCTCAACACGCTCTACTCTCATAGCATGAACTTCTGGGAATCCTCAATGGATCAATGTCGACTCACTCTACTCTTATAGCATGGACTCCTAACAAGCCTCAATGGATCAATCTTAACTCACTCTACACTCATAGCATGAACTCCTGACAAGCTCAAAGGATCAATCTAAACACATTTACCCATTCGAAATGTAAACTTTTGTAACTGCGTAGAAAAAGCCTGCCAGGGTATCGACAGACAGTAATGCCAGGACATAAATTTGCCCTTCAAATCACCGAAGTGCCTCAATCTACCCTGAAAGCAATACTGTGAGTTCTCTCTCCAGCACAAAAGGTACTACTTGTAAAGGTACATATTGTTGTGTGTTGTATCATAATGATTATGGAGAAGATCCCTCGATTAAAGTGTTATTAAACTGACAGGAATTTAAAGAATGAAACCTGAATCCTGACCTATCCAAAGCAGAGAGAGGTTAAAACCCCATCTGGCTCGGATCTATTTCGTAAGTAAATCCATAGTCCTCAGGAAATCTTTCTTATATGAACAACATTTTTATTTTTTCCAAAACATCATTTTATTAAAGATATTTTTCCAAACGTTCCCTTCAAATTAAGCTGATTGATATTGTGAAGTTGTAGTTAAATTCTGTCATGGAAAGTCTAATTGGGGGTCCACCAAGTAAGGTTCGTGTGTGAATTCAAATGTATTTCAAGCCAGGGCTATTGTGAGAGGATTTAGTTAGTAGGTTCGATCGGCAATACAACAACACATTCAAAAGAACCAGCACATATTTATTTTTAGCGAAATCAAATTATTTTGAGTTCATTTTAAATAACAACAGGGATCAGCAAACCATATCTAACACATAAAACATTTAATTCTAAGCAATGAATCAAATTTGTTATTGGAATCTATATTACAAGTTATATTTCATAATTTTAATAACAAATTTTATAGTTATACATCACACCCGAAAATATTTTGTTTCACTTTATTTCCATTACGAACTAAGCGGAGGAAATCTTTCTTTTAAAATATCCAAACATTTACATAAATTTACGTTTTATAATGAATGACCTACTTTTCCAAATTAAGAAATTTTACATAAAATATACGAAATGTATTTCAATAGCAAACTATTATTTAGATCTCTACACATGATAATTTACTAATCGCTTAAGGTACAGGTACCTTGAAAAATGAAATAAAACATAATAAGACGATTATTGAAATCCTGATATTATCTAATATTACGTTCCTAAAAAAATACAACATTTCTTAACTTACATTTTATTTTCACTTGACACTAAAACATGACAATATTTTGAATAAAAGTACTTTTAAAACTCACTCAAACACTCTCACTCGCACCCCCGATTTCTTCCTTTCACCGTTTAATCTCCATAAGATTTCCGATCGTCCCCTTGTTCTCCAACACCTTTCGATGTAACCCCCGCCAACTCGCCTAACCAAGCCCCTACCAAATCTTTCGATGGTATCAGCATGGCTGCTTGTCCTTGAACTCTTTAAACTGTGTATTTCCGGCGTTACTATCTCTGTCAATAGGTTCTGCATAATTCTTTAATTTGTTTGTCTAGCATTGATTTATGGGCGGACGTGGGTATCCACTTACATCCTGAGATTGTTTGTTTCGATTGGTAATACGATAATTCCTTTCCCTCGACAATCTGTTCTTGAGTCTTATGAATGTTAATTTACTAATAATTACATTTCCCTTACATTCCCCTGGTTAAATGACGATTCTACCCACGAATCGTGATTCTCTTCTAATTTAGGTTGTTCATTGGGTAATCACGTTTGTGAATTGTAGGTTTTAGGATTTTGATTTTATGTTGTTGATGTGAATTAATAAGAGGGCTATAAAAACAAGTTATGTTAAAACAGTAGTACAGACTGATAAAATGTGCTATATGAGTCTCGTGTTGTTTACTATGCTGCTGTTGTCGTCGTGTTTGAGCTGGAAGTCGTGTTTTCTTTGTAAATTGTGAACGAAGTAGGTGGCTGTCGATAAGGTCCGGTTTTCATCTAAGACTTCCTGGAGGTGTTGGAATTCTTGTCTTGTTTCTGTTACGAGGGCTAATATTGTTGTGGATTGAAATTTTGACCAAGGTATGCGTTAGTCGATAGTTTCAGGGGTTTTTGGAATTAAGTAAAGGAAAGATGTATTATTTTACCAGGCGAAGTTAGAACCGAGAAGCTCTATCTAACACTTAACCTGGGGAACAACAACTTAAATGTGACTTCTGAACCACCAAAAATGACCTGGCAGGCGGAATCGCTGCTTGCAAGGACAGGATCGTTCAGAGGTCACCTATCCAAGCAGCAGCCACGTTTGATATTGCTTGATCCTGTTATATTGCGATTTCCGCTGTACCCGCTACACTGCGCCATTAGCAATCGCATAGTATTACAGTATTTAGTATCATAGTATGACTCAAAGGTTCTTGTTAAAGGGATCTCGACATGGAGGATTACATGGATCCTGTTGTCGACTGTTACAAGTCTCCAATCATAAACACTACACAGTTTCAATACTCCAATCGTAAACCCTTTACACTTTCATAGTGTGACTCGAAGGTTCAGGTTGAAGGGATCTCGACATGGAGGATTACATGGATCCTGTTGTCGACTGTTACAAGTCTCTAATCATAAACACTACACAGTTTCAATACTCCAATCGTAAACTCTTTACACTTTCATAGTGTGACTCGAAGGTTCAGGTTGAAGGGATCTCGACATGGAGGATTACATGGATCCTGTTGTCGACTGTTACAAGTCTCTGTACTAATTACCCTAGGAGTGATGATCGTAATACATGCCATGTATTCAACACCTGTACAATACCCATTGTCTGAGGAACACAATGGCCTCTCCACCTCCCCGCTCAACGTATCAGGGGATTTCACTCAACTAACACGATTTGCCTCAGTAATTATAGAAGGTAATTTAGTGATAGGACACACTGGTATAAATAATTTAAACCTATTATAGTACAGATTGTGAGGTGTGGCATTGATTTTAAAAGGAATGACTGCTATCCATATTATGGTTATAAGAATAATGTAATCAGAACAATGAATAAACGGTACATCTAGTTCTAACACGAGTAATATTAACCTAACCGATATTGCATACCAAGTTTAGAGGAGGAACAGCAAGAAATGGCGATTCAAGTTTAATATCGTAAATCAAGCAAACGGAAATGGCGAACAATTCCGCTATAAGGCAGTGGCTGCTGCACGGGGTGAATAATTAATGATTCATTTTCGGAACTTGAATCTGATAACTTCCTATTTATTTGGTCTCGAATATCTCTTGTAACTCACGAACTACTACGACAAAGCATTTCAAAGAAGTCTCACGTAAAGAGGAAACGTTAACCATTGCAAATAATAAACTGTTAAACAGACTTATTAAAAAGCAATGTATATTTTCCTATTGGGCTGCGTGACATTAAAAGTCGTCCAGGACAATTTGGTTTTATATCAAATGTTATTCAAGGTCCACCATTTAATTAGCATATTCTACTCTTTTACTCTTGTTCCGGTCGGTTTATTTGTTCATCAAAGTCAAAAATGTTAAATTATTTATTCTTTTTGAGGCTGTGTTAACATCAGGAAAACGATGGCCCTTCAATATCCTCAGTCATTACATGTATAAGATCCTTGGTGACAAAACCTCCTGAGATACCAGTTAATGAATTTTAAATGATCTGTTAGCACGATACATCATTAGAAGAATAAGTCTTTTACCTAAAAAAATGGCCGAATCCTGAGTAATTTAAATTAACATGGTGTAATCTAAGATATACCAAGATATTCCATGGTTTAGTTCCGCATAATTGAGCAATCCTGAAACCTAAACTGGAAAAATGATTTTAAACTCTGGTCCGAGAAAGAAACCATCGTTTTATTTTACATTACGTTTTTCCTCCTTTCAACTTCCACCACATTTAGAACGGCTAACAATATCAAAGGGGAAATTTCAATACAGATTTATTTAATTCCAGGTAATGTGTTTACCCAACGAAAATGACTCTAGGCTTCTAATCTGTATTATATAAGAATCAATAATTTACTCTTCTACTATCCGTATTAGAATAAAAGAAAATATATGATAAATATATGGATTTCATATCATAATAAAGCCATTGTTTAAAAAAGTTCAAGTCTCCATCAAATCGCTGTTTTGGAGGGGAGTGCTGAATCACCGTTAACATTGTGAAAAGCCAAGTTTGTCATGTGTACTCCAATGAAGAACTCGTTGAAAACATTAGCAACAATGGGATTGTCACTAGAATCACTAACACCAAGCTTCATTGTTTCAGTCCACACCGCCGGGAAAATATCTCAGTGTTGCTGATTAAATATTCTGGTTATTATTAGTTTTCTGCTTTTTTGTTCTATTTGTTAATCAAGTAAATTTTTGTTACTAATTGTATTTCTAATTCGTTAGAAATAGTCCGTGGATCGTTTATTTTCACAACAAAATTGTATTCAATCATTTTAATTCATTTCATAAATGCATTGTACTTTTTTCCTTTTGAAAATGAAAATCTCGATGTTCATAGCATTTAATTTAGTTAATAATACTCATCTGTCCTGGCTGCTTTGTTCTTTACTAAGTGTATATTCAAGTTGTATGAAACCCTCTATTTCATCAAATTAGGGAAAAGTTGTAAACATCCAATCAGATTCAATAATCTCCAGTGTGCTTTAAAGAGGTTATAGCAAACCGGTTTTATTACGTTTAGACAGCAGCACTGTGTACAATGATTATACATTATATACAGTGTAAGGTGTATCCTCCTATATATTGAGAGAGAATATAATTTATTCACAAAAGTAAACTTCGTGACCTGACTTCGGAAAAGTTAAACAATCTAGGACGTAATCTGACGTCGGGAAAGTACCAAACGGAAAACCCCCCTCACTTCTACCAAAAAATGACAAACATCCCTCGAGATAGCACCTCAATTCGACCTTAGATCACGTGGCCGCTCGTAAAGGTGATATTTAAATTTGGTATTAGTAGTTACATATTTATGATAACGTAATCTAAACCTACTTGTAAAGCCAAATAACAAATAGTAGATAGTGACCTCCTTCTTGCCGACATCGCTTCATTTCGGGACGTAGAAAACAAGAACAGATTGTCATAATGACATTTAATTTTTACAGTAAGTCAAATAAGGTCTGATATTTCTTATGATGTAGTTTTTAGGTCTCCGATAAGAAATATTTCGAAAAATAGTGCCCTCAGGATAATACTAAGTTCCATATAATACTAATTCTATAGGAAACCTTTATTCGAGAGAAAGAAAATTGGATTCTTGGATTCATATCATATTCCACGTCCTACTCTTTCCCACAATCAAAACAGTGATGAAGCAGGGCATATAAGAGCCTGATCGTTCCAAGCTTCTTTGCTTGTCGCACCAACTTCATCGAATTGCTTATAAAGAGTTTTTGTTCTTATTCTGCTTCTGCTATATTATAGAAATATATAAATCACCTACACAAGCATTTTTAACCTAAAGCGAAGGAATAATGTTCCCGAAATCCCTTGGCAGCATCTTCTCGTAATATTCCCTCTTTTTAAGATTTCCTTATTCATTCATGAATTCATCTTCAACAGACTGTTGTCACATATGGCTGTAGTCCTCTTGCTGAACAACATCAACACTTATAGTAATACACCATAATCGTTACAGTCACAGTAATGAAAAACAGTTAAAATAACCTGGAAACCGTTACTCCATTAAAAAAAAAAAAAATAAAAAAAAAAACAGAAACTGTAAGTGAACAGTTGAACTGGCCACAATGTTCCTTAGTCGCTTGGAGAAGGTAAATTTCACCATGAACACCAAATTTAAAACCTGCTCAAAAATTGTGGCGGAATTGTTTTTTCCCTTGGTAATTTAAACTGAACTAAACATCACTATTCAAAAAATAAATATTCATTGCTAAGTCAAAAGTGGGATAAAGCACATTTTTCTCCCGACCTCTTTGTATTGCTTAAAGTATTTTTTATTCAGAAAAGCCACTATAAATGTAAAATATAATGTAAAAATAGAGTGTAAAACGATGTATCACAAGTATTCTAAACAGTATATGTGCAGTTTTTATTTATAACACTCAATCCACTAAGTATATGATTAATTAAAAATTACATAGCAAGATATATCCACATTAAAACTAATTTAATAGAATGTTAACTGTGACATTTAGTCTGAACGTTAAAAGTATTACGTTTGCGAGACGATTCTCTAGGACGTCGTGACGTCACAATGGATCTGAATTACACCGCCTTCCATTCCTCTTTCTCTGGAGACGAGCGAGCAAACTTCCTACAAATATTCTTACTGAAACCTCTTTCTCGCGTGAATAAGTTGTTTAATTTAGATTTACAAATTTATTTTGTCGAAGGTGATGAGTCTCAGTATCATTTCTGAAGTTAATTATAAAAACGATAAAGTTGTGTCTATAGGAAAAATGATACTCTTATAAATTGAGTTGTGGGCTAGTATTTGTTTTTTTTATTATTGATTTTTAGAACTCCCACATTCTCCTACACCCTGCCAATCCATCCACTAGAAAAAGGGACTAAAAACCAATCCACGATAAGCAGGAGACCAGAGATAGTAGACCTTGCTCATGGTCCAACAGAGGGATTTTGAGATTGGGCTTGTCAATAGTAATGAAGAAGATGTCCATACAATTAATCATTAAACTCAGTCAAGCTACTGAAATTAAGATAGATATGAAATTATTAAAGTGTTGAATAAGTGACATTGCCCTGTGTAGCCTTATGTAAGGCCGACTTATCATGAGAAAGGCTCAAGGCTCAAGGAAACTTCTTGATTTCTAAATTCTACCTAAACCCTAAAAGAATGGTGCGCATGATTATTGTAAAGGATGATTGTATCATAGTTAATACTTTCTTTACTGTTATGTTATACTGCGATGAGTTTTGTGGTGACAACTTAACAAAAGGCAAAACATTACTTACATATATTTTCATACTGACCCTCTTGGGTTACTGCGATTGAGTTCTACTGCGTTATAGTACGAGGCTAACGACACAAGCAGGGAGACATAGCTGTATTTTACTTTCATAATTATAATGAGTGAGTAATTTTAAATCCGTAACAAAATAATACTTACACTTCATATGTCAAAAAAATTAATTAGTGTTAAATTATTACTATCTTGTACCTAAACAAAAGTAATAATATCGTTTCGTAAAACGTTTACACTCAAGTCAGCTGGTTTAAAACTGAAATTGTATACCTTTAAAACTAAGCCTAGGGCCGATAGTTTTTTTACGCAATTTTGTAACACTTTTCATCTTAAACCAAATATATAGAGTTTTAAATTTCTTAAAATCAATATTCATTATTGCTTGTCTTTTCAAATATTCCGTTTCCAATAACATATATATATATATATATATATATATATATATATATATATATATATATATATATATATATATATTCAAATCAAAAGTTAAATTCCATATATGGATCCACCGGGTGGGGTTTCTAACAAATTTACTGTAGAAATATTTTGAGTGCAGGTAAGAGTATCCCGCAGTTGTTGCATTAACAGACGTTAAAAGCGAACCAAGCCACGGAGTGCCGGAAACTGTTTCAACACCGTAAGGATTTGTTACACCTGGTGAGGTTTCAAACAAAAGCTCTGTAGAAATATTTACAGTGCAGGTAAGAGTATCCCGCACTTGTTGCATTAACAGACGTTAAAAGCGAACCAAGCCACGGAGTGCCGGAAACTGTTTCAACACCGCAAGGATTTGTTACACCTGGTGAGGTTTCAAACAAAAGCTCTGTAGAAATATTTACAGTGCAGGTAAGAGTATCCCGCAGTTGTTGCATTAACAGACGTTAAGAGCGAGCCGAGCCACGGAGTGCCGGAAACTGTTTCAACACCGCAAGGATTTGTTACACCTCGTGAGGTTTCGAACAAAAGCTCTGTAGAAATATTTTGAGTGCAGGTAAGAGTATCCCGCAGTTGTTGCATTAACAGACGTTAAGAGCGAGCCGAGCTACGGAGTGCCGGAAACGGTTTCAACACCGCAAGGATTTGTTACACCGGGTGAGGTTTCGAACAAAAGCTCTGTAGAAATATTTACAGTGCAGGTAAGAGTATCCCGCAGTTTGTTGCATTAACAGACGTTAAGAGCGAGCCGAGCCACGGAGTGCCGGAAACGGTTTCAACACCGCAAGGATTTGTTACACCGGGTGAGGTTTCGAACAAAAGCTCTGTAGAAATATTTTGAGTGCAGGTAAGAGTATCCTGCAGTTGTTGCATTAACAGACGTTAAGAGCGAGCCAAGCCACGGAGTGCCGGAAACGGTTTCAACACCGCAAGGATTTGTTACACCGGGTGAGGTTTTGGACGAAAGCTCTGTAGAAATATTTTGAGTGCAGGTAAGAGTATCCCGCAGTTGTTGCATTAACAGACGTTAAGAGCGAGCGATATGTCTTTAATCCCCAGTTGGATCAACTCTTATAGATTTTATACTGTTAAAGACAGAGTAGAGTCAAGTTTGCGGCCAGTAAATGAGTACTGTAATTTCTTGAAGTGCCGATATGTGGACTCGATATATGTTTAGATCGACCCATTCCTTAGCTCACTCTGTAGCGATATGTGCTCAGTCCTCAGTTGGATCAACTCTTATAGATTTTCTACTGTTGAAGACAGAGTAGAGTAAAGTTTGCGGTCAATAAATGATTACTGTAATTTCTTGAAGTGCCGATATGTGAACTCGATATATGTCTAGATCGACCCATTCCTTAGCTCTCTCTGTAACGGCATGTCTTCAATCCCCAGTTGGATCAACTCTTATAGATTTTCTACTGTTAAAGACAGAGTAGAGTAAGGTTTGCGGCCAGTAAATGATTACTGTAATTTCTTGAAGTGCCGATATGTGGACTCGATATATGTTCAGATCGACCCATTCCTTAGCTCCCTCTGTAACGATATGTCTTCAATCCCCAGTTGGATCAACTCTTATAGATTTTCTACTGTTGAAGACAGAGTAGAGTAAAGTTTGCGGCCAGCAAATGATTACTGTAATTTCTTGAAGTGCCGATATGTGGACTCGATATACGTTCAGATCGACCCATTCCTTAGCTCTCTCTGTAACGATATGTCTTCAATCCCCAGTTGGATCAACTCTTATAGATTTTCTACTGTTGAAGACAGAGTAGAGTAAAGTTTGCGGCCAGCAAATGATTACTGTAATTTCTTGAAGTGCCGATATGTGGACTCGATATACGTTCAGATCGACCCATTCCTTAGCTCTCTCTGTAATGATATGTCTTCAATCCCCAATTAGGTCAACTTTTATTAAATTTTGCGTCGACCTCTCAACTTAAATCTCGGTTCTCCTGGTTAAATTCAGATTTAAAGAACACTCTTCAGACGAAGCGAATCCTTAAGAACATCTAGTGATTAATGGTAAAAAAAACCTTTTGTTGCACTTCCATGTCTTAATAGCTTCGAGGTACAAAAAATTTTGCTAATATCTATTAAGACTGCATCCTCATTGCATATGTGTAATTAAAAGATTCACAGGTTCTTGCAATCACAGATTTTTAGCCGTCGTTTATAACGTATTCGCATGTTTGATTCTGGAACAAAGTAATTTACCATCGTTCAAAACCACGACTCACGCGAATGTTCTCGCTGTATACAAGGAAATATTACAAGAACGCGTTTTAGATTCTTGACATTCTTGCATACTTGGGTTTTTTGCATTTCTACGAATAGTGACCAATAACATTTAGTTTTTATTGAAACTCGTTATCCGAGAAAATACAGAGCAAATTCTTCTGGATGAAAATGTTGTAAACTAGTTCGGATGAATGGATTAAAGGAGGTACTTCCAGTAATTATTAATGTTTTGTACATTTGTCTACTCAATTGATCACAAACTAGTATGGGAAAATATAGGTCTGAGTTGTAACGAATCGAATTTTACCAAAGGCTAAAGGTTTACGTATTTAGCGAATGGTGCAAAGAAGGTATGCTACAGCAGGCAGTGGCAGTGCAAGTAGTGGTTGTGCTTTAATCGATCGTGGACAGGCTTTTAGCATGGAAAGTCGGACTGGAACGAAACGTGGAGAGCTGAAGTTGAGAAGAGTGGAAAGTTTAGTGTAGAGAGCTGAGAGAATAATGGTTGTAGGTTGTTGTGGCATCGATAATCATCTGAAACATTGCGTTTGTAGAACAAATACGCAGATCCTCTAGGGAGCAGGTTGAGTAGACAGAGCCGAGTGAAGATTTTTATTGCTATGAAATTTTTTAAATCTTATTCATCACCTAGTTACTATAATTATATATGTTTTTATTTTGGAGTTTTGGCGACTTTTCTTTGAATACAGCGTAGTATCTGAGTTGCTGGATTATACAAACAAGATAACATATTGAGAGAAATGATTCTGAGACAAGCAAGGTGGGTCAAGCCAATTTATTCATTACTAGTACAACTTCAACAACTAATAATATCATGAATCCTTTACAGGCTTGATTAGTCAACGTATTGTTTTAATGCATCTTAGAACAACTTTCATAGATATTATCAATATCCTATCTTGTAGACTGACCTTATAGTCGAATAGATACAACTTCCGTATCGGCGTGCTGGGGCGTTCTGACGTTGGAGTGAGAGGGAGAACTACCTGGTTGGCTACCTGACCTATAGGAGCGAGGAGCGTCTGACGCGGTTGCCATAGCAACAGGCACTGTTGCCACATCGCACCGCGTCGACCGCTTCTCTGCGCAGTCCTCAAGTGCTACTAGAGTGGCTACTTCGAGTTTACTGCTAAATTTGTTGTCTGTGTTCGGTGTTTTTGCTGTTCGTTGCGAATATCTGGGTGTTAGTGTTAGTGTGTGTGTGTGTGTGTGTGTTTGTGTGTGTGTGTGTGTTTAGATATGGTGTATGTATATGCATATATAATTCAATCATGTCACCGCCTCTTCATTTGTTGGTTCCTTTGACACCGGAAATTTACTTCGAGCGCTGTCTGTGAGGTACTTGGTCCATCAAAATCCTCTATCTAATGCGTCTTGGCCAGATCACAGAGACTTCCGACATGGGAAAACCAATTCCTAGTCGATGTTAAACAGACATTGAGTCTCCCTCATTGAGGACGACGATTTTAAGCTTGGAAGTAATCTGTAACACCAGACTCTCTCCACCTATGGGTATTATCTATTTCTTGGGATCTGGCATTGGAATTCCCTACGAGACCAATCCAACAAGTGTGTTTCAAAATGTCCAGCACATCTACCTTTTCTTAGTATATTGAAATGTGCTTTCTTAGAAGATACCTGTGTAGAACCCTAATTTCAAAGGCAGTTTGTAATAATTTTACTTTATTGTACACGACACTGTGCCCTAAACGAATTATCCTGATCTGTCACTATGCCCTAGTCCAGTTCTAAGACCTGGTTCTAAAGTCTAGTTCTAGAAAGGTTTCCCGTTAGTTTAAAAAATTATAAATTCTCTTCATTAGATTTTTCAAACCTTTTGCTCGTTACGCCGCATGGCTTATGCTATGGCTCGTATTTTAACGATATCATTTCAGCAGGGAAGAATTTTTGATTTCACATCGAATAGTTTCTTCACGTTAAACAAAACTCTCAACGAAAAATACTGAACTTCTGATAGGTTTTTCATTTCAAATACGGGTATATATGCATTATTGCTACTTTTACATTCTCAAGGCATTTGTTCTAAACTGTGCATTAAAATACAATATTGTTGTATACTTCGTTACGTTTTTGAATGTTCGTTGCATTAAATATAGATTTCAAAAAGAAAACTATTCAATTAATTCAAGTGTTGATGAGCGCAATACGAGAGTGTAAGAGAAACACGAGGTGTCCATTAGTTCTCTCAACATATTCTCGGAGGAACATTTGTCAACTTCACAACTTTTATCTCTTAAGTTATCAAGAGAAAAAATGGTTCTTAATGCTTTTATAACTTGCTTTCATAACAAGTATGTTTACGTGTGAATAATAAAAAGTTTTAGTAGGGGATCATTACATAAATTATTCATATTAGTAAAACTAGGGAGGACTAATAAAAATAAATTATTTCTGGATATTAATTAAGTAAGCCTACATGGGTATCTGACTCACTATGTACAATGTTACGTTGAATCGTTCTAGTTATCTGACTCTGAAGTTGGGTTCAAGAAGAAGTGTTATCTTGTGAATGGATGCCGCCAGTGGCAACTCATACATGTGGAGTACAGGAAGAGAAGTTGTTATACATTATTCATCAATAGCCTTTGTCTTTACTCCCGTCATTGCCGCAGAAAATATATCAAACAGAATATCAAATTTCCATTCTACGGTCCACTAAAAATTCTAACATTGCTTTCGTTCATAAAATTAAAAATTTAATGTTATTGTGTAATACAATTATTTAATAAATATATATAATTGTTTATACTTGCCATATTCACAAGGTTATTATAACACAGAAAGAACAAGGTAATTTCTGTTGTTAAAAAATGATATTACGACAATTCTAACACAATAGATCAAATCAGCCAAATATATCTAAGTAAAAAGATTTTCCGACTTACCTCATAACATTAAATTTGAATAACTTGTAACAAAAATATGCCAAAGTATCAAAGTTTAATTAGTAAAACAAAAAAGTGCTTGCGAACCTGGTATGTGTTACATATATTGACAGCATTGAGTTCCTTTGACGAAGACTGGAATAGGAAGTTCCATTGATGAACACTATAATAGCAAGTTACAGTGATGAAAACTAACATAGCAAGTAGCATTGGTGTACATTGTAATAGCATTTTGCATTAACGAACATTTGAATATCAAGTTTCATTGACGTACGCCGGGATAGCAAGTTGATATACCGTAGTGTGGAACAGTACCACTACAACAGGACAGCATACATAAGTATCGTAGTTACCGTACTAGAGCAAATACCGATGAATGTTTTCAGTCTCGTGCTGCCACTTCATGTCTTCCAGTTCATCAGATGAACGACTTAATACAATAGTTTACTGCTTACACCAATCGCGTTACAGCAGTTTTAGTTAGAGAAATTCGTTTTTACATAACGTGGTCTATGGCTGCTATTGGATTTATATTATTTATTTATTCCAACAGTAAACCTATTGTACGCCAAACCTTACAACACAAGATGGTATTCCAATATAACCATATGGAATATATACCGTATATATAGGATAGTAACAAGTTTTAATAATATTTGAAGTGTATAAAAAACAAATAAATTAGAGGTATTGCGAGTTCAGAGGAGGAAGGTGAAAATATAGATGCTCCGATTATGTTCTACTGTGCTCACTGACCAGTAGTTGAGATGACGGACTTTTATGAATGATTTATGAATTTCCATAAAATAAAAAAGTTTATTATTAAGTAATCAATTCTGCTTAAAGTCCCTCAACCCGTATTATTATTAAATTACATCTTAAACAGTAATGCCTTGTCTTACGGTTGCCTTACGGTCTAAGGCGTCGGACTTTTTGTCTGATTGAGATATTGCGTAGTTTCAAATCATGTATGTTACCAGTTTCATTTTGTACGGTACTATTGCGTTTTACTGTACAGAATCCTTGTTATTATCCTAGATAAGCTCCTCGCACAGACCAGTGCTCATGAGGACGGGCTTAATAAGGTTATAGGGCATAATAAGACAGCTTTAAAAAAAGATAAAAAACTACATTATACTGCCTAAAAAAATTAATATCTTGATCTTCTCAATTATTGATATATTGCTTCCCTATCCGGTCATTATTTAATTCTTAAATTAGAATTTTGAAATGGAAAAGGTAAATGTGCAAATAGTAAGATGTGCTCATATTTATATTTAATGGTTTTCTACTTTTGTTGAGATATTATGAATTGATTTTTTTTTAACATAAATTAATACTAAACAAATTTCAGGAATAAATCGGTGTGACACTATATACTGAATCTAGGAATTCTGCAAGAACTGCTCGGAGACGACATATTGCAAAGAATAATTAATAGTGAAGTTCCTTGACAGGTAATTTATAACTAATTATGCAGCCTGTGACAAGTTTTACGTTGACTGATTGATAATAACAGACCCTAAACTAGGTGACAAGTTCATGCCGCTATTTAAACGTTCATCTTTATAACTTTATTAGGCTAGAGAAATTTGCTAAGGTTAACGTGGGGAGAAACTATTAAAATACGAATATTCAACAATAAACTCAATAATTATTACAATAAGGAAGGTTTTAAGCCAATTATAAAAATTAAAGTTATAGTTTTATATATTTTACAAATATAAAATATATAATTTAAGCATATATTTTTAAACAATGGTTTTACATTTTAATTATTGATAAAGAACCAAAATAGCTACGTTAGGAGCTAAATTTCACGATTAAACTGTGTAACCTAATTTTAGAAACGATAAAAGTTATACATATAACCTGTGTAAATAAAAAATAAAGTGTCCAATTTTAATCACATGAATGTGATATCAATTAAATTTAATTGAACCATAATTTATTTCTAAATGAAGTACACAAATACAGTATCGTATTAACTAAAATACAACTCCTTGAGTAAAATAATAATACAATTCAGCATTATATTCCAAATTAGTCAGTAAAAGATTAGTAATTAGCCGATTAATGAAGTTAAATTATGTCACTAATTGGTAATTCATTGGTGTTCAAGTTTCGATGTTTTGTTACTATTCTTTATTTAAAGTTTGTTTTTGACGATGGAAGGATTTTGAAGGTAATAGGGTTTTCCAGCCATTTTCTATCGTTCAGTGATACAAACAAATCAGTAACTACGTTTCGAGATCTGCAATCTGATCTCTTCTTCAGGTAAATAACTAACCTCACGCATAATTTGAAACTAGGTTAAAATAAACAAATAATACCAGAGCGTTGTGACACGCGTAAGTCAGAAATCTCAACCACCATGTTGTAAGTTAACTTCAATAACTATAAAATATGCACTTAATAAAAAATTTTAACACAAAACTAATTATTAAAGCTGAACTACAGAATACAGAATACAGGTCACAATAGGTCTGCATTTGTCGTCCAACCACTACGACTGAGGTAAAGTAATTTGTAAACGGAGATAAGGTAGAAATGAAAATAAGTTTATGACAGGTATAAGGTAATGAAAAAATGTCAGATCTGAAATTCAAGAGGCGTTATCCTACTTGTGTACCTATTGTGGCAAAATAAACTAAAAGATTGTAACTTAATTATTATCTTTGTGCTATTTTCTCACTTTAAAATGCTATTATAACGGTCAAGTTCATCCATTGCTTTTCAGAAAACTTTTACTGATTACGCTAAAAACAATAGAACAATACAATATCAGATCTGCCCAGAATTTTAATCTGTTCTCGAATTTTTGAAAGAAACAAATCTAATACAAAATTTACTGAAGGGGCACTGCGATTGTATTTGTCAAGAAACAGCTCAGAAACATGATCTTGGGCCAGACTCTTTCTTGTTCACTACGAAACCCGCGAAATGAACCATCCAGATGAAAGATTAACCACCCGTAGGGTTTCCTTTATTGTTGGACTCTGTTATTTTTTGTACATAAAGATATATTACTTTCATTGTTCGTTCTGTGAAAGTACCATATCGTATTATTGTCTTTAAGAACTGGTAAGAATATATAGTTATTAATAGAATGTATTTCCTTACAGATTGTGCTCTTAATATCAAGAGAAATGTTTACATGTATAAAACATCGAGAGGAAACTACTGATTGGGCAGGTTTTATAGAGTCCAGAAATAATATAACGTTAAGAGGCTTGTGTCTGGGCAAGAAAAATTATATACTTATGATCAAAACCGTCATAAATCATCATAATCTCGTATCTTCATACAATCTGAAATGGTGGGATCGCTTATTTTATATCTGAATTAGTACATTTACCAACATGTTGTAAACAAAAGAAACTTATCCATATAAATAAACTTAATTACATATTTCTATAAAAACAATATTATAGAAACTTATCTACATAATATATTTAAAATAATGTCAAATTTCTAGAAAAGCGTATCATAAAATAGTTAAGAAAGTATATTTTTTCATAAAGTTAAAATATCAAATATTGAAAGAGACCTATGTACATAAGGAAAAGTATAGACCAATAAAAGTAAAACGCAGAAAGTATTGAATCGTTTAGCTTTAATCACTTGCAATTATTTACTCTCTGGAGAGTGCGAAAACAGAGGTAATACGTGTAAACTTATATCGTCAATGAATTAGTGTATCGATCTAAAGCGCATTTAACTCGTTCATATAACGTCCTTTACTTTACTCCTACTTTACGTTATTTTAATTAACGACAAAACAATCACAGTGAAAGCTCCATTTCCTATTTTTTAAGTAACTAAGGTAATCACGTGATTTCGTGAAAGAAATGATAATCAGTTTGACACTAAATTAGCTTGTCTCGGTCACGTGCTCAACCCCCGCGAGCGGTAACCGCGAGTATTTTATATTGTGTAATAAGAGTACAATAATGTTAACAAGACTAGACGTTGCTGTTGACAATTATATTACTCTAAATAACATTTCTTCACGTATATGAGAGTACAGCAGTGTTGTAAAAAAGGCGTGAATCGGGAAACATAATATTGTAAAGTTTCTACAGTATTTAAATATACGATTCACTTAAAAATGTTTTAAATCTAAAAACTGGTTATAAATTATTTGTATTAACAGTTGAAGTGACGTTAATAAACATAACGCAAAAACGGCAATGGGGAACTACTAGTATTGTTTATAGAGTTTTTTTGGTTAGGCACGACGTAAGAAAGGCCACTTAGGCCTCTTCACACACATCGAATTTGGACGTCCGATATTTTATCGACCGTCCAAATTCCAATAGTGGCGCATAGCAGTAAACGGGAGCTTTCAGACTAGACGATCTCTGAACGGCAACGATAAAATGCCGTTTAGCAGCCGTCCACTGCCACTGCAGACCAACGGCACCGTGCCGTTGCCGTCCTTACAGTGGCGTACGTGTCCATTCGTGCGCTTCCAGACATATCGATATTTTACCGTCCGTCCTCACTCCTCACTTCTCACTGCGCCTTCTCCCTGCACAATCGCTGTTAAACTGTAACTGAGCCCAACTTGTTTGTTAATATGGATGGAGAATTTGCTATTGATAATGACGTGCTTATTTCACTAGTGGAAGCCAAACCAGTGTTGTGGGACAAAAGTTTAGATATTTTTAAAGACAGGAATGCGACCAGAGATGCCTGGAGAGAAGTGTGCTGTGTACTCAATAGTGATTTTGAAGAAATGGAGGTAAAGTAAAAAAATATATTCGGTAAGTACACTATTATAAATACTTTATTAACTATTTTTAACAGCATCTTTAACACTTTCACTGCCGACAACGTAATTTGACGTCGCGCGCAAGGAGTTCTATAGACTGCCGACAACGTCATTTGACGGCGCCGACTTTTTACAGTAATAAAAACTCATTTAAACGACTATGAAATTCGGCATTGATAGTCATTCGCTAATTCGATGTTTTTGTTTCTTACTCTATGTATTATAATCTATGAAATGTTGTTGGCAGTCATCTGTAACATCGGAAAAAAAGTGGTTTGTTTACCGCTTCGCGTCGGGCGTCGGCTATTTGTTGTCGTTCTGCTACCGTAGTTCGTCGTCTGCGTCGTTATTGTTTTGCTTGCTATTACGTTTGTTTATGATTGTTTTGTGAGTAAATACAATGAATCGTAACAGTATTGAAGACAATCAAGTTCTAGAAGAGTTACTCAGATGTTCAAGTGACAGTGAAAGTGATGATTTATTCCAAGATGACACAGATAATGATCCCGATTTTACTACTGATGGACTTCTTGGAGATGCAAGTAAGTTTGTTGACATTGTATTTTTACTCAAATAACAAATATAAGCAAATTAGTAATAAAAACATTTATTCTTGTGTTTTGTAAATAATTGGTTTATTACAGAATTTTACAGTTTATTGTTTATTTTATTTTATTTATTTTTTATTTTTTATTTTTTATTATTCAAGACTTTCCACACTAAAAAAAATATTTCAGCATAAGTAAATTTTAATTGTAAACATGTGTAGCTATAGTGTTAGTAATGACAATTCTAAATACAGAAAAAAATAATAAAAAATATATTATGCTACAGACTAGTACATGGTGATGTTTTTTTGGTCAACTTTTTATTTTTTACAAAAAACGTTATGTTTTTAAGTTTTCAACCAAGACTTTCTGTTTGAAAATATTTATGCATGAGCATCTGTGTAGAAAGAGGAAGAACTTAGCTTTAAAAAAATGTAAGTCCTATGGTTTTCTTATAATTAGTTAAAAAATTATATATATTTAAAAATCGTTAAAAATGGGCGGCAGTGTAAGAAAGTTGTCAAAATTAGGAGGCGGCAGTGAAAGTGTTAAATATAATTATATTAATCTAGAATAACCTTTTTAACTAATTAATATAATCGAAATGAAATTCTTGTGAAATTATTTAATGGTAACGATAGTTTTAAGGTATACATAAGCATTTATATTTAAGTTACTAGTAATTGTAAACTGGAATGTTCATCTTTATTATTTATATTTTACTCATTTGCCAGGGAACAGCGCCAATAGTTGTTACAAAGTATTGGCTTAATATGTTTCGAACGTTGTTGGCTTGAAGTCCACCTCGTGTTGTAGCTTCTCTTGGCAAATCCTCCAATCCAGTGATTGTTGTGGTATCCTCTGGTAAATACCCATCCCGATCACGAACAAAGTTGTGAAGAACGATGCACGCTTTTATAATGTCAATTGCAAAATCAGGTTCAACGTTTATAGGCCTGTGGAAGATACGCCATTTGTTGCTTAAAATCCCGAAAGCACACTCGACATAACGCCTAGCCCTACACAAACGATAATTAAATATCCTCTTTTCGATTGTTAGATGTGTCCCGCCGAATGGCCGCATCAAATGTTTATGAAGGCCAAATGCCTCATCTCCAACAAAATAGTAGGGAACTTTTGGAGATTCGGTTCCCGATAGGCATTTCTCTTCGGGTAATGGCAATGAATTTGTAATTACAGATTGCCAAAGAGTGGATTGTTTGAAAATAGAGGGATCGCAATCCTTGCCAAAGCTCCCAACGTTTACATAGACAAATCGGTATTTTGAGTCCGCTACTGCCATTAAAACTACAGAAAATAGTTTTTGTAATTAAAGTACATGGATCCACTTCTAGTTGGGCAAATTATGCGAACATGCTTTCCATCGACTGCCCCTAATCAATGTGGAAAGTTTGCATGCTTCTCAAAATCAGAAGCAATGGACTCAAATTTCTGTTTGGAGAGTTCAGGAATACATTCATTCTTCAAAAATGTCCAAATAGCTCCGCATACTTCTCTCACTATCTCACTTGCAGTAGAGATGCCAATTGTGAAGTAGTAATGTAGATCAGTGAAGGTGCAACCACTTGCAAGATATCTGGGAAAAAACATTAATAATAGCTATTTCATTATAACAATTTAGTATAGTAAAACATTACTTTACTAAAAAGTTTCAAGTAATTATTATAGACTGTATAAATGAAATTTGTAATAGTGAATTTAAAACTAGTAAATTTTTTTTATAACTTGAAGTGCATAAAGTATATAATTTTCAGCTGATATGATCATTTCGTATTCTCGTCGTTTTTAGTTTTTATGTTTACAAGTTTTCAGCAGATGGGAAAAAGTAACGTTACTGAAATACATAATAAAATTCTGTGTACAATTGTTGTAAATAAATAAATGATAATACACTGAAAAATTGAAATAAATAAAATAATTGACACTTGTGGAGATTTAAAACAATCTTTAAACATTTAATAGTTCCTTTTATTCAGTCAGCCCCTAATTATAAATTGTTGTGTACATTTAATTTTTATTGTTTTAGGAACGGCAGTAACGAAGAGATGGACCAATCTCCGCGATGCCTTTTCGAAATCCAAAAAGAAGCTGAAATGCATTAAGAAAAGTGGATCTGGAGCACCTACCATAAAAAAATATGTGTACGCGGACCAAACGCAGTTTTTGGACAAACTGTATCAGTCTAGGAAAGTAACTGAAAGTTTGGAAGACTCTAATGTTAGCAACGATAACGGAGGTGATGAAGTCGAGCAGATTCATCCAGGTTTGCAAGTAACTGAAGAGGTAGTAGGACTAAACCGAAAATGCAAGAATCCAGCAAGTTCAGGTAGAAAACGCCGCCGCCCAGATGACGTGGAGTTAAAAATTTTAAAAGCTTTAGAAGAGCCAAAACCAAATGCCCACATGTCGTTGTTCCAAGGACTTTTACCTCATCTTGATAAGTTTGATGACAATGATGTTCTTGAATTTCAAATGGGTGTGCTACAAGTGATTTCTAAAATAAATGACAAAAAAAGAAGTTCTCAGTTACCACCCCAAGCACCTCCCTACTACCATCCAACCTATACCTTTTCACAACATCCATCGTTTTCCCATCCTCCACCGCCTTATCCTAATCATCCGCCACAGTTATTTGCAAATCAGTTAAATGCAGCATTTCCCCGCCAACAGGTTTATCACCCCGAAAACAACATTCCCAATACACCTGTTAATCAGCAGGTCAGTTCTTCGATGAAACAGCAACCTCAGACGCAACAAAATACTTCACCGTTTTATCATCAATTTGATAACACTTCAGCATCAGCAACATCTCCAGATAATACCCCTTCGGGGAGCCTTTCACCATCCCTATCTGTGTGCACCGGCTCTATTGGATTGGACTTTTCTTAGTTTACATTAAAAATTAAGTTGTTTTGTAACAAGAAATATTTTATGATTTCCTCAATTTAAATATTATTATATTTTGAATTTCCATACACTTCTAATTATACGTTTTTTTCTATTGCGCAATAAATAGATTATACAATTTTTCTTATTATGTGTTGACTTTTCATGCGCTTCAATTTATTTGTTTGGTCTTTCTTTAAATGCAATAAATAAATATAATTTTTATTATATACCATGTTAGTTTATATTCCCCCTAATCCTTGCGTTACATAGGTTTTACAGGTTGTATAATACTTTTGTTAAACTTTACAGCTAGCAGCTATACAAATTAAAGTTGCTTTTGCGATACAAACTGTGTCATGTACATTAATTGCTAACGTTTCTTAATTTTGCAGTGCACATCTTTAGGACTAATCAAGTTAATTTATAAATTGTACACATGAATTAAATTAACTCTGAAGAGTTCCATTGTAATATCGATGAAACTTCAGCCCTTGACATACAGTATAAACAGCTTGTAGCTCATAACCAAAGCATCACATAAAATAAGATTGTTTCATGTCGAGAGCCTTTCTCTTTTCAACTAAATAAATTTAAACAAACATTTGTATTATCATTATTAATTAAAGTTTAGCTCTAAAACGTGTTAGTTAGAATTTTTAATAATTTTTTACTTACCTTAACGTAATAGCAAGCCTTTCCTGTGTGGGAATACAATTCCTCATTTTAGTGTTTTCGTGTTTGATGGCATCTTTTAACTTGTCGTGAAGTTCATCAAACGAAACCGTAGACATTCTAAAGAAATTAAAAAACTTATTTCCATCACGACGAAGTTCTTCAAAAAGGGTGTGAAAGGTTTCCCACCTGTTCCCTTGTTTTATTAATCGGATGTATCCAGCACTTCCGCTTAATCCTACGACGCTTTATACGGCGGTATAGGAATCACATAGCTACAACACGTTTTTTATTCATTAGAGAGAAGCAATACAACACTCACTACAGCACACCATATACTCGAATAACTTACTGAACGGTAAAAAATCGATGTGTGTGCAAGCGGCACCCAAACAATAAAATATCGGCCGTTATTTTATCGGACGTCCAAATTCGATGTATGTGAAAGAGGCCTAAGAGTTGATATTAATGAAAAAGTGATAAAAAACACATGTGTTCAAATTCCAGGGAAAGAACCTCAGTCTCACCGAGATGTGTAGAAGGCGGCATCTCTTGAGCTGAAGCTTTATATCAATCGCACTTATCGGATTTACTGCAGCAGAGACGTGTTCAGTTGTAGGGAAAGAACCCCGGTCTCACCGAGATGTGAGGAAGGCGGCATCTCTTGAGCTGAAGCTTTGTATCAATCGCACTTATCGGATTTACTGCAGCAGAGACGTGTTCAGTTCTAGGCAAAGAACCCCGGTCTCACCGAGATTTGTAGAAGGCGGCATCTCTTGAGCTGAAGCTTTATATCAATCGCACTTATCGGATTTACTAAAGCAGATACGTGTTCAATTTTAGTTGAGATTTACTTTTTTTTAGATCTCTTTATGTTTTTTGCCTGTTTATTCTTATTAAACGCAACTTATTTCTGGGATTTCGAAATATGACAAATAACAAATCAAAATATTAATTGTAAACCCTATTTATTGTGTCAAACACAGCTAAACTTTTATCTTCATACACCATAGCACAATGATAGTAATAATGCATATTTTAGCATATTAGCATGAAATTGTTTTAACTGGTAAGACTACGTAATTATTCATGCAGGTACAACTAACTATACGCATCTTAACCGTCACTCGTTGTTTTAAATTTTTTACCTGGCCTGTAACTAGGAGGCATAGATTTCACTTCTCTCAAATTTTCTATCATTGAAAACGGAATTATTAACCTTAATGATATTAGTCGTATATTAAAATACCGAAAATTATGTGTTTAGCTGAATATACTGTGTTATACGTCAATGTGGAGCACTGAACGTCGTCTTTCAGGAGGAAATTAATTTGCATATTTAAGTTTATTTGGATATCACCATCTTTTTACCGTGAAAGTATATTAATATTACAAAACGCATCTACATAGGTTGTTTTCGCTACCCAATAACAATATTGACAGAAACAAAATACACAAATTTAAAGTTTTTCTCAGTTGTTTCAACCGAATATCAATTTTATCGCTTTAACTTTTAAATGAGAATCTTTAAAATACCTAATAATGTACAATTCCCATCACACATATCAGCTATTGCTATGCCTGGGCATGACGGGATGTAATTACATGTTACGTCTATCGACTATAATAAAGCACCGGTACTCGTGTCTGTGGAGATACTACTCCCGTAAAATCGTTACTCACACATCAGCTAACATTATGCCTGGGCATTTATTTCCTTGAGACATCTACGACACTTTGCTTAAAATGTAGGAAATTATACATCGCACTCCGAACCCGATATATAGTACAATATATTTCATACATAACAGCAAACCCCATGAGTATTTCCAAAACTAAAGAACGACACCTGGAATAGGGATTAAGAAATGCTGACAATTCAATTATTAACTTACAAAATTAAATACGCCCCATACGGTATTATTGACTTTGCTTATTTAAGAATCTCATCAATGTTCGAGTTGAGCGTTAATTACTAATTACTTTGCTTTTATGTATCTTTTAAGCACCTTATTTGAGAGCATACATAAAACACGGACCTTTAAAATTCTCATTAACATAAGTGAAATAATTCCGTTAGCAAACAGTAATTTGTCTTGATAACTTAAGAGATAAAAGTTGTGAAGTAGACAAATGTTCCTCCGAGAATAATGTTGTGAGAACTAATGGACACCTCGTGTTACTCTTAAACTCTCATATTGTTGCGCTCATCTCACAAAACAGGTCGATGGACTCTTACAATCACTTAAATTAAATTTGTATAATGTAATTTTTTATTATTCCAAAAATTACTGAAAAATAGTGAGTAATCTCACAATAAATAATGCTGGAGAAGCTCCACTTTATTTATTAAGTTAAAAGAAATTTAATATCGTACTCTTGGGAGTTTTGAATACATTTATTTATCATACTTGGTACATTTTTTGTAAAATGTAAACTTAGTAAATTGTGATATGTATGTCTCGTAGTCTCGTAAAATATGTTATATTTAAATTAATATGTTCAGCTTTAAATATTTTATCTAAGGTTATTTCAGATGAGGGTAAATTGTATAATGTATTTATTATTAGTTACAGTTATTAGTATTTAGACTTTGATCATTGAGTATTGATTGTTTGTATTTGAATATTTGCTAATTATCTTAAATTTAATAATTTACAGTATAATGCTACAATGTTGTTGGCGATAAATAAATGATATATGTGACTTTATACAAAGTAAATAAAAAATCAAGATCCCCTTCTGTGTTTTCTAAACTTACGTAAGGATATATCCTTTTGGTAGGGTTGCAATGTGAACAGAAAGTTTAATTTGATGATTTAAAATGTTTTCATCCTGCAAAAATGTGGAATTTTGGGTTCAACGTAAAACATTAAAATGTGAACCCCTCTCAAGTGACCCCTTATTTTGAAGAGCGCACACGAACTTAATGATGTAAACCAGAGTTCGCTATCTGCTTTCCATCAAAATTAATATCCAGTGATACCAGAATAATATTTTAATAACTCACCACATTACCAAATCGAATCAAACGTTCAAATTGAAGTTCTCCTACTATTTGGCAGCGAGACACCCTTAGGATGAGCTACTCTGTCACGTTTTGAAAAGTAGGAAATGGTATTTGGTTGTAGGCCTCAACAATCTTGTTTTTTTTATATCTTGATCGTGTTCGACTCCACTAACATTTTGACTATCTATTATTTTGGATGGAAAATAAATATCGATCTCTGGTTTTCACCATTATTTAAGTTTGTTTATGCTCTTCAAAATGAGGGGTCACTTGACGGGGGTTAGAATTTAAAAATTTTAGTTGCACCTAAAATTTCCCATTTTTGGGATTACAAAAAATTTTCCAAATCATGAAATAAAACTTCCTATCCACATTCGGGTAGCAACACTACTCAAAAGATATATCCTTATATCATCTTTATAAAACAAAATATAGAAGGGGGGTCCTGACCTTGTATTCTCCCTGTATATTTGATGTTGCATAGTTACGCCATATGATGGTTATGACAAAAGTTTAAAGGTTGGCTGCAAAGATACTTCCAGACTATTAAAAACATACTCAAGAGAAAGTATTGACAATAGCTCTGACTTTGATATAAACTAATTGTAATATATCGGCTATGTAATAAACTGAAGCTGTAAATTTACAAGTAAAACTCTTGGTATAGTCTAGTGAACACATTGATGCCAGTTTAACTTTGACTGTATCTAGGCTTCGTTGTTAGAGTAATTTGGAGAATAGTCTAACACAATTAAATGAAAGTGTACAGTATGAATATTGCAGCACAGCTTTCCTATTGGTGATGCATTAAGACCCGACTTTTTAGGGTCGCGTTTTAGGGATATTTTAAAAGAAGTAGTTGAGATACGTCAAATATAGAAAGAACTGATGCTTTATACACGTTGCAAAGCTCTGCCTGTGGTATATTTGTTTCTTAAAGATATGAGCAA
Source organism: Homalodisca vitripennis (assembly GCF_021130785.1). Lineage (NCBI taxonomy): Eukaryota > Metazoa > Arthropoda > Insecta > Hemiptera > Cicadellidae > Homalodisca > Homalodisca vitripennis. The sequence goes on along the minus strand of NW_025776655.1, from coordinate 68,131 downwards.
TACTCGTAACTTTGTACCAGATTAATATCATGGAGACATTTGGCGTTTGACGTAAAGTAATTAACTACAATGTATCAAAAAATGGAGCTAAATCCCCGAGAATAAGCTAACCAGAGATTGGTGGTGTAGTTTTGCTTTACATATCACAATGGTTACATCCAAACTACATTCTTGTTGTGATAATAGCATAAAGTATACTGCAAGAATATTAAAAAAATATACTGGTTTACGACATTACATATTTGTATTTATCTAATATTTCATCAGCTTTCCTTTATTTTGGTATTAAAAATAAATTAAATGGTTCTTTAACTTTGTATCCATAAGTTTTACAGTGTGGAACTGTTAATTATACACGTACAATAAAACACTAATAAAGATCATAACATTTTTGGATTTTATTACATTATTAGAAGGACGATGGTCGGGTAATCTTTTCTTCGGTGTCTTACTACCAATCTATCAATCTTGGGTAAGCTGTATTTAGAAAAATGGTCGCTGAAAGCGATGCTAAATTCAGTCTGATGCACAGAAGATGAAAAAATATATAATAACTTGACCGGGCACAATGATTACTAAGACCCTACGTTGCCGATGACCAAGGCAGAACACTTAACACAAAAATTTTAAATCAAGAATTTGGATATCAGGTCTCATTAGATCTCGCATTTGTTCGAGATAGGAACGGAATGGTTCACTTCTAGACGCACTTTGAATTCCTGCCCTGATCCTGTTAAGGGGACCTGTTAGTACATTTTTTAAATAATTGTTACTAATAATTGTTATTCTATAATTATTTCTGAGTACATTGTTACCAAGTACATGATACTTCATACTCACATTCAGGTTAAAATTACTTTTCTGACTTATACGGAGTGGACTTTGTCTGTTCATAACAACTTCATACAGTACTGCACAGTACATTAGGCTTAGATCAAATTCTTACTCCACTAAGTAATTAAGTTGGATTCACTGAAGTCAAGATGTTTTATTACGCTACAACCAGATTTGGACGCGAATTTGAAAAAATAAAAATTTTGTTGGGTTCCACATTGCAAAATGGAGTGTATGATGATGTAACGTGTTATAATGAGGAGGTTTTAGAAAAAGGAAAAATTATGCAATATGCATGTGGGAAATCTGGTGCAAACTGTACTGTTGTTGGACTAAAGCATCAAGATTTGAAATTGTGTGGGCGAAGCTTAAAACCTTATGGAGAAAATTTTTAAAAAAGGGCGCGTGAAGCCAGATTAAATATAAAAGAAGAATTCTAGAAATTAAACAAATGTCAGATGCGTAATGATATTAATGATATATTATAAAACATTATTATTGAAATGCACAACGAGAGAAATTTCCTCACTAATCAATGAACAACGGACACTTGACTGATGAAGAATAACCGTTGATTGGCTCGGGCTTTACTGCTGATCTGAATTTGTTTTTATTCCTTGTTGCTGCAAAGTACTGACAGAATAAGCGATACGGTAATATTTAACCTTTACGGATAAAGGGTCGTTGGTCGAATAAAAGTAATGTTTCCCAATAGCGTTTAATTGTTGCCTGACTGTTTTGTTGGGTCGCTGGGCCATTGATTAGCAAACCGAAATCTCAGTCTGGCTCTAATTACAGTTCGGTCCACCGTGTTCGCACATGTATTTATTTATCCAGTGACATCTAGATTCATCTCTTTACTGTTGGTGAAGGTGTCAGGAATATAATTGTCCAAAAGGCAAATACAATCTGCATTAGTCCCGACAACCAAGAGATAAGCATTAATAACGTATAATAAAAATAAACTAGCAGGCATGAGATCAAAACATATTTAAATCGTATCACAGTTCAACCTACAATTACCATACAATTAACAGTAAGCTTCTTAGCTAACAGTTCTTACAATAGCTAATAGTTCTTACTAACAGATATTTTCGTACAGAGCTTTAACAATAAATACCCTCTTGATTATTCATGCAAGAGTAACTTAACCCTTTGAACCCCAGACCAAAATATTGATGGTGGAAAAAACGTACCAAAATCATTTGACCTAAGAACTACCGAGAATCCCCGGAGCAGAAACAGCTGTTTTGCATACTGTTTGTAAAAAATTAATACTTTTGCTATTTTTTATGCTATTGTCTTGTATTACACACCAAAATGTCCAGAATGAAATTGTATACACAGAAAAAGATTAGTCTGAAGTATAAAAAAATGTTTAACAGCATTAAAATAATTTTAAAATATATGTATATAGATTTTTAAGCAAAAAAATTGATTTTAAGATTTTTTAATTAAAAAATAAGAAATATTTTTACCATGGGCACCCACATTTTATTTTTCTAAAATTAGTTTTTGTGTATGTACAAAAAAAATTATATTGATATCTCTAAAAATAAACTTTTTTTGAATTTTTATATAAAAGTATGCGACTTGTAAAAACCTCTAGGCGTACAACACAAAAATCACTGATATTACCTAAATAAATAAATTAGTAAATAAATAAATAAAAAAATTAGTATTTTAATAAAATACATATAAATATGTATTAATACTCATAAAATAAGTATTTTACGATTTCAAATAAATATGTATTAAACGCATATACCATGGCGACGATATTACGTCGCCCGGGGATTCTCGCAACTTCATTGGCGACGATACATCGTCGCCGCGGGGATCTTCGCATATCTTCTCGGCGACGATATTTCGTCGCCTGGGGTTCAAAGGGTTAAACAAGCAAAGTTGCAAAATCTAAACCAAAAAACTCAGTTATTTTGTACAAAGGATTATTTACCAGGAAATGGTGTACTTTTCTTTGAAAATCTTGATGGGAAGACTTCTAAAGTTAATAGGCAAAACATTACACATCTCAAGGTTTAATAACTATAAAGCTTTTCATAGTTCTGGAGCATTTGTTTTATACCAATATTATAACAAAGCTTTCTAGTATTGTTATATTTATTGTGCTATTCGTTACACTTATCTTACATTTTTTCTATATATCAGCTGCTGTATATATAATAATAGTTATTTTATCTAAGAAACGATTGTATATATGTATATATAAGCTGCTGGAATAAACGTTATTCATTCATTCATTTGTGATGATGCATACAAAGGTTACTTTAATGCCTTGTCTTATAACTATGAACATTTTCACATACAATAAAAGTTTTTTTCATTACATTCTTCCTGATATACAGTACAATAAATAATCTAGAACTATCAGTGACGAACAAAGGAGACAGATTAAAAAATCCCTTAATGCATAAGATGGCAGAACAATAAACAGCAATGCCATTTATAGTTTTATCGTTTGCGGAATCCGTAGTATATATCGTTACCAAAAAATGAATCCCAAAACTCGATTTACCAGAGAAAATACCGAGCGCAGCTTGGTTACCTGATATTTAATATATACACATATGATACTCCGGTAATAAATATTGATCACGACTGATTGTATACATTACTTTCTAAATCATCATATAACAAGTAAATTACTCGTGTCTCACTTTCGCTTGTGTAGGTGTGACGTCTTTGTACTCTTCACTTCTGTGCTGTGACAACACCTGGGTTAATTTTCTCCTGTCTGGATATCAAGCAGTTCCTTTATTTTATTTATATTTTTTGTGGCAGTGCATTGCTGCACATTGTAGGATTTATACATTATTGCGAATGTGGGTAGGATTTATACATGACGAAGAGGGTGGATTTCAACATTCGAAACGCAGTGATATGCATATTGTATATGTAACGATGGCATACCCGAAATCCTAATATCCTGGAAACCTTCCATTGTCAATAGCAAACTTATATTACTCAACAAACTCATTGCACACACAATAGATGTATCTCAGTGAAGGTAACGAAACCAAACTACTAAATTATTCAAGTTGCGGCTTAGCATTTTGTCTTGTAAATCACAAAAGTTTTCAAACACCGATAAACCTCCACTTTCTTGCTGATATTACTGAAGTTATGAACTCTTGCATTTTAACCAATACATCTTTTTTAATTTTACTGTATTTATGATCACGTTTGGCTAATTAAAAACATGCAAATTTTTATTACGAGGATTTAAAATCCAATTTTGTCCTATTACAATAAAATCGCATCCAACTGCGAATGCAGTTGTAATTTCTCCTCTGTATACATTCCTCTTGACCTTCACACTTTAATAATTTATTACTGAAACTATCATAATCATAATGAAATAAATAAATATATATACAAGGGTGTCCCGTAACTCTCTGGACAGAGGTATACCAAGGTTATTGCTCAGATCAAGACAAATATATTTCACCATATGAACATCTCCGATGCTTAGATTCAGATCAGATTCTCATCTGTCTAAGATTTTTATAAAAAATTAATTTCTTAAAAAGAAAATTTGACTAAAATTTTTATTATGACGAGGCCAGTTACTGTAAAGAATATCATATAATTATTTTTAGTATTTTCAAAATGGCGGACATTTAAACTTTGAATATCTTTAAAACTAGCATTTCCTCTCAAAAATTGAAAACAAAACAAAAGTTTGAAAGGGTTTCTTCACAAATATAATGACAATAAAATTATTTAAATCGAATAATAAATAAGTGGTTTAGAGCAGATTTACTTTGACAAGACATTGCAGACATACGAGTAGAAAAAGTAATTTTAAGGCATTTTTTCTTGGCCCTTTTCTGATATTTTCGTTAATAATAGAGATATTGGACCTCGAAGTGATGAAATTTCAAAACAGCCGTTATTTGCAGTATGATAAAAAAGGTATTTTCTCAATGTGTCACTCCAGCACAGAATCACTCCAGAATCTTAATACTTCCAGCTCTCATTATCTTCGTCATTATTGGTAAGGCAAAACATTACTTTTTCTATTCGTATCAGAGGGAATAATTATAAAATACAGGGTGTGCCATGAGAAACAACTTTGACCGCATTTTAGAAAATGGTGTCAGTTTTTCAAAGTATTATGTAATTTTTTAAACGAAAGTTTGTTGTCAATTTAAAAAAAACCACCCTTTATACTCGTAGTTAAGAAATTATGTTAGAATACAGAATTTAATTGATAAAAAAAATTCTTATTTCAAATTTAGAGCATTGACGGGAGCAAGCACTGTATTTTTCGTATTTTATAGGAAAATATGAGACACGGTATTCTGCCATATATCCTTCTCAAACGCGAAGGTGCTGAAGTGGACGGTAGTGATATATCTGTAAGTCAATTTATTCAGCACTGTTTCAGCTTTATATTTCGACCTGGAGAAATATCACATACACATCTACGAGGATGAACATTTTCTATTCACTTTAAATGTTGATGTATAAACCTTGTACTTGACATTCAATAAACACAAATATAGATCATTAATACTTAAAAGTATCATACTTATCATTAATAAAATTGAAAATTTAAATTTTCACAAATTACTCCTTCCATAATATTGTTGATTTGAATGTTTATCATTGGAAGAACATCAAAATTGTTTTAATTCTAACGGTCTTTTTTGCAATCTTAATAATGAATCTTTAATACCGCAATTCGGTAATGAGAAATTAATAAGACAGATCCTATACTATTGTCTCCACACTAGGATCTTGGCACACACCATACTTGCACCCAAATATTTTCTTACCCATAGATTAGTATCATTGATCCTATACTCTTGCCTCCTTATTAAAAAAAATTATTTCTCATGGACATTTACATGTATACAAAATAGTCAGTACCGCTATATAAAAATGCAACAAAATGCTAAACGTAATCTAATATTGTGTTTATATTATCAGTGTAATAGTAGATCTGACTGACTAATTAAAACTAAACAACAGTTTCAAAAAATTTCTGTACCCTGGATATGTTTTACTGGTATGGGTAGGTGAGGAAAAAAAGTAGAGAGTGAAAACCGTATTTAACAAGGAAATCTTAAAGCTTATTTTGAAAGGCGAAATGGAATTGCTGGTTTTTAAATAATCTGGCAATCTGTTATAAACTTTAGGTCCTAGATATTCTATTGATTTTCGGAATATGTTACATGTTATTATTATGATTGCTGATAGAAAAATCTTGAAGGTAGGTTTAAAGGTGTAAACTGATACAGAGTAGATAAAAATGGAGAGAAGTGTTAGAATACGTTTTCAGATAAACGCCTGCCGGTATTACGGCTTAGGCGTACACCACACATCCACTAATAGGTTTCCTTACTGATAGGTTTGTGAGACTGATCCTACACTCTTTCCTCATTACTACAGCTTTGGCGTACACCACACATCCACTAATAGGTTTCCTTACTGATAGGTTTGTGAGATTGATCCTATACTCTTTCCTCATTACTACAGCTTTGGCGTACACCACACATCCACTAATAGGTTTCCTTACTGATAGGTTTGTGAGACTGATCCTATACTCTTTCCTCATTACTACAGCTTTGGCGTACACCACACATCCACTAATATGTTTCCTTACTGATAGGTTTGTGAGACTGATCCTATACTCTTTCCTCATTACTACAGCTTTGGCGTACACCACACATCCACTAATAGGTTTCCTTACTGATAGGTTTGTGAGATTGATCCTATACTCTTTCCTCATTACTACAGCTTTGGCGTACACCACACATCCACTAATAGGTTTCCTTACTGATAGGTTTGTGAGATTGATCCTATACTCTTTCCTCATTACTACAGCTTTGGCGTACACCACACATCCACTAATAGGTTTCCTTACTGATAGGTTTGTGAGACTGATCCTATACTCTTTCCTCATTACTACAGCTTTGGCGTACACCACACATCCACTAATAGGTTTCCTTACTGATAGGTTTGTGAGACTGATCCTATACTCTTTCCTCATTACTACAGCTTTGGCGTACACCACACATCCAATAATAGGTTTCCTTACTGATAGGTTTGTGAGACTGATCCTATACTCTTTCCTCATTACTACAGCTTTGGCGTACACCACACATCCACTAATAGGTTTCCTTACTGATAGGTTTGTGAGACTGATCCTACACTCTTTCCTCATTACTAAAGCTGTGGCGTACACCACACATACAATAATAGGTTTCCTTACTGATAGGTTTGTGAGACTGATCCTATACTCTTTCCTCATTACTACAGCTTTGGCGTACACCACACATCCACTAATATGTTTCCTTACTGATAGGTTTGTGAGACTGATCCTATACTCTTTCCTCATTACTACAGCTTTGGCGTACACCACACATCCACTAATAGGTTTCCTTACTGATAGGTTTGTGAGACTGATCCTATACTCTTTCCTCATTACTACAGCTTTGGCGTACACCACACATCCACTAATAGGTTTCCTTACTGATAGGTTTGTGAGACTGATCCTATACTCTTTCCTCATTATTACAACTTTGGCGTACACCACACATCCACTAATAGGTTTCCTCATGATAGCTTCATGAGACTGATCATATACTCTTTCCTCATTATTACAACTTTGGCGTACACCACACATCCACTAATAGGTTTCCTCATGATAGCTTCATGAGACTGATCATATACTCTTTCCTCATTATTACAACTTTGGCGTACACCACACATCCACTAATAGGTTTCCTCATGATAGCTTCATGAGACTGATCATATACTCTTTCCTCATTATTACAACTTTGGCGTACACCACACATCCACTAATAGGTTTCCTTACTGATAGCTTCATGAGACTGATCATATACTCTTTCCTCATTATTACAACTTTGGCGTACACCACACATCCACTAATAGGTTTCCTTACTGATAGGTTCATGAGACTGATCATATACTCTTTTCTCATCATTAAAACTTTGGCGTACACCACACATCCACTAATAGGTTTTGCTTACTGATAGCTTCATGAGACTGATCATATTCTCTATCCTCATTATTACAACTTTGACGTACACTACACAACCATCAATAGATTTTCTTACCGATATGTTAGTACGACTGATTCTTTACTGTTGCCTCCTAAATAAAGTTTTCGCCTACATCACACTTCCACCATTAGATTTTCTTACCGATACGTTGGTATGACTGATCCTGTAGTCATTGAACTGTAATATTTAGAAATGTGTTTAAAATTAATTGGCGGCGTCTCAATACTCTGCATCTCTCTGTCTGTAAAGTTTGTGAAGTAATTTTGTTCACGCTACTTACTTCCAGGAGTAGCATTATACCACTCACCAGCAATTAGTTTTTAATTAACATATAATTCTTTTGTTTCACATCACGTCGAAACATTATTTAAACGATGAACTTCTTGAAATATTGTGAAGAGCCATCTTCAGTCAACTGATGTTAAACCGAAACTGCCAGTAATTAGAACTAAGATCAACTAAAAATTAGATTAAAAAGTTAAAGCTATTGCTACAGCTAAGACTTTCAGCAGTATAAATGCACTAAGATAAAAATATCTTAATGATGAATTTCACGCATAAGTTAATAATTAAAGCTATTTCGTATATAGGCACAGAGAAATTGCTTCAAAATCCGTGAGAAGTTTGCATGCAGTTCAATGTTTATGGAGAGCAATAAAAACTAAACATATGTTTTCCCTCGTTAATGAAATTTATCACAAAGAGTTTCCTCTCAGAAATGCAAGTCTGTTTGTCATAAATATTAAATTGACTATAACACTGTAACTTCCGTTTTGTTTTCCTGAACTTTTTTTATTAACGTATTTTTAGTTAAAATTTATTTGTTGCGGCACCAACAGTTTTAAACAAAATGCACAGATTATATGTGAAGAACAGTTATAAACGTGGGTGTTTAAACTATGGAGACAAACGTCCATGGCCAGACTTAGGAACCACCGATACTAGCGAGTTCTGTTAGCTGGTCCTAGTATTATCCTCAAGAATGCGCCTTGATTACGATTGTTTTTTTTTTATTTTTAGACTCGCTCGCCACCCTGGAGTGGTACAAAACGCGGAGAGAGCCGCCGCCATCTTTGTTTGGAGGACGGCTTCACTACAACAGTCTCAACACTGCAGCACTCAGCTCTCAAGTCCTACGGAGGCTGCAAACCATCCACTATTATTTGAATTACATTACAAATCTATCAGTTATTCTAAACTAGGCGGCTTAGTTCATGCTTCAACAACTGCACGCGATTCATGCGTTAAAGCCCATGTTGTTCATTTTAACAACAAATTTAACTCGTAGTAGCATTATGGTAAATTTAAGCCTTTCAAAGAATTGAAAGTAATTCAAATAAACAAAACGGAAAAGTGAAAACAGAATAGATTAGGGGAAATATGGAAATTAACTTTCGATGTTTTGAGGTTTCATGTTTTTGGTATTTATTTTTGCTTACACACTAAAAACCTGAACAATGTTACTATGAGTAAGTAATCTTTTCCAGTAGAAGACTAAGCTGCCTATATGATTGTTCGGTATCAGCCAAATTAAGTTAGTTAAGTAGCTTTTGAACTTGGTCCATCCCTCTTAAGTCCAAACTTGTACCTACCACATTCATAACTTTTACTTTTAAATACTATTTCGCTCTTGGATTACAAATAATTATTTACATTTGCATCCTCAAAAGTATTACTGCAGTGATAATGAAAGGTTGTAAAGGTTTGATATTACTACTGGAATTCTCTGAATACATTTTAAATAAGTTTTCATTCACATTGAATAAATAGCCAATCAATGGTTCACTCGGACTCCTCTGATCATTAGGTGTAATATTGATTGTAACGGTGGATTACCGCTTTTAATTAACCCATCTGAGCCAGCAATCAGTGCACGATACGTGTGATTAATGCACTACAAACAATCCATCCTTCCATGATTAACAGGTGAGTCTTGTGCTCGTGTGGCTGTGGCAGACTTAATCTGTACCCTTTATAAGTAAGGTGGGAAGCTACTTAAATGATTTCCATGGCTTCTACGTTGTTTAAGTTTAGTTATATTTAACAATATTTAACTATTCCTGAAAGTTTTATTAATTTATGGATTACTACTAGCGTGAAATCTATAGAACTGTGTGCTACGTAGTGAATAATATTATTCAATATATGCGATAGCACAATCACAATAACAGTTCCCATTGCACAGCTGAAGTCAACACACTTCCGGTAAAATAAGGTAACGCTGGCACACACAAAAGTGAGGTTAGTTTGCCTAAGCCACCAACAAAACCCCGTGGACCTGTCTCCATAAGTCTTTAATATTAATTAGTTATAAAGAAGTATGTTTATAAATAACAAATTTTTTCAATAATATATCATACAGTTACCTGGTTACAAATTTTTATTCTTTTTAAAAGAAGCGAATACGTAAGTTTGTACACCCTCAAAGACATAAATAGGATAAATAAATTTCCTAGTCTTCCTAAATACATAAATATCGGTCCTGGTATACCAAAGAGGTTATAGGCAAGGGGAGAATACCAGCCAAGATTACATAATGATACGGACCACTGTAACAGCCCGCAGTAAACACACTGTCCGTTCTGGTCCACAAAAGCTGTTATTAAGAATTCAGTAGCAGTCTTTTGTCCCTACTTTCCTACCGCCACAGGTGATACATCAAACAGCTTGCTAGGTAACTCTCAACTCTAGAATAACGTCGGATTTGTTACACTCAATCTTTCTGTAATTTAGAATCAATTGAAAGACCTAAATTACTGTAATAATACATTTATTTAGCATTTCATTTGTATTTTACGTGACGGATGAAGCTTATTAATAATAACGATCATTAACAATAATTAATAACGAATATTTTAAACAATAACGCTCCAATTTAATTGGTTCTCAAGCGTAGCTCCTTCTGTTATTATATTTATTATAATACTTAAGAGCTCCACTTCTTGCATTACACTGAACCGATTCTAAGTCTCTTACACTTGCATTCATTTTGCAGTTTATAAAGCAAAACGTTTGATACGAATAAGGTTTGTTGTGAAAATTTATAATTTAAAAACGTTTGTTGTTGGTGTAGAACTTTAGTGTACAGTATATGTTTTTGGGTGTTGTTATAAGTTTCAATTGCATAAAAATCGTTCTATTTTTATTATAAAATTAAAATGTATTTCCTTCTACTTATTTGAGTACTATATCTTTCTTAATAGTATTCTTTGTGTTCATAGTTGGGCTCATGTCTGTGAACGTTAAAGCGATGAACGGATCACAAGATTACGTTTACACAAAAAATAACTGTTTAAATTTCCCTTGAAGTTTTGTTTACGTCTACACAGTCTTGGCAATAAACTATTTATTTAAAGTAGATTGAAAACTTTCCTTTTAATATGCAATTATTCTATATTCAAGGATACCATAAATCCAGGAATTGTGTGACTTGAATTCCAAGTTTTATATTTATTCAGTTGATCATGTACTTTTGCAGTTATTTCCTGCTTCCACACTCAACATGCAATGCAAATAATTATAAAATTTTTCTGAAATACGAATATTAATATGTATATTTTGACCATACCTCGACAGCTATTATTTATATTCGCATGTTTAATTCCTTAAAATTTCGATTTTTAATACAAGCAAGCTGAAATTTTGCGATTTTTTACACTTGCCAAGAATATTTTTCTAATGGTTCCCAGAAAGAATAGGCCGGACGCCAGTAGATTTTCTCCCACTTTATTGGTTTGCCAATCACAATTTTCAGTTGTTAATTTAGAGTAGTATACCAGTTTGCACGAATTTCTTAATTGATGTCCTTCATTTATTAGGACAATTAGTTAATGTAAAACTCTTCTAAATATTTGGATTGCAGTGTTTACAGCTTCTTTCTCTGTTTATTATAGTTTGTGTATTTATCAGTTTCCTTGTAAAATTACAATTAACCGTAATTATTTAACTACATTATGAAATCTTTGTTTTAATAATGTATATGAACACAAAATAGTTAATAGTAACAAAACTAATTATCATTAAAACAATTTATACCCTGGAATAGACCTTAAGAGTAATGTATTTTAAGTGTAAATCAGCTGTAAAGATAATAAATTCACTAAGAACTCTGCTCTAGTACAGTAACAGGTGTCGGGAAGACAGATTTATAGCATCATTAAGTTTGCGAAATCTGCTTTAAATCTTTTGAAGCAGTGGATCAGAATATAAAATACCAACCGTTAACCATTATGACGATAACACTCATATATGTGGTGGGAACTCATATACTACATCATATTAGACTGGCGTGTTGGTGTCTATAATACCTATATAGCCGTAATTGATTGGTGACGAAAATAAAATAAATGTTTATCTACACAATATATTACATTGCTCTAAAGCAAGCCGAGATTTTGCATCACGAAGCATAAGTATGTATTAGTAATTCCACAATTCACTGTATGCAGAAACCAACAACCTTCCCCCATTTTCTTTTCTGTTACTCTGCGATTTGTTCCATTGTTCTGGGCACTCATTACGAAACTTAAGATGTGTTTGTTTTCATACGTACATATGTAGAGATACTGATCTACTGGCTCATCAGTTGAAGAATGTTTGACATTAGTGTAGGAAGGTCACGAGTGATGTATCGAGGGGTGCGGGGAGGGGGTAGATTCGAGCGAATTCCTTGAACTAGCCATTTCAAAAACATGCCGTTATATTTTCCAAAACAACTCCACCCCAGAGACACCTCATTGTCCGCACTATGCTTATATACCTTATTCAAATTAAGAGTGTCATTTAAGTAGTTGGTAACTCTATAGTGGTTAACCCAGTGAAATATTTAATCAGTAATCGTAACTTAGGAATTATAAAATTGTATTAATAATTGTCGTATTTTAAACATATGTATGAGTACTACATAACTATACACTTATTATTTAACTAAATTTCTTAATTTATAGTCACTATTACAATTCAGCCGATTCTTTCATATTTCGTTTTATAAATCATGTTTAAATGGATGTAGTTCAAACGTATAAAATAAATTTATAACTAAATAAGTTGCAATAAAATTAATAATAATATCATATTAAAAGAATTCCATACATCAGAAACACTTACCAATCAAAATAGTCTAATAGATAAAAATAGAACAAGAACAGCAACCGAAACCATATGAATAATAATACTATATAAATATAACATTTTTCCAGTCAATAGTTTCATTATAACAATGTATTGTTATTACAAATTAAATACATAATGTTTTATTTAAAAACTTAAGTAAATTATTCTTAGTTTAGCAAGCGCAATGTTTTTTATAAATATACGAAAAGTGATTGACAGGGAGCCCTGACAGGCGGAGGGCGCACTTCTTCCGCTACTCTACTCGTGAGCTCCATACAGTGTGACATCAAGACAATTTTTAAAATTGCCCGCCGTCAACAATAAACTTGAAAATATCCATTAGCTAAGGACTACGCTGTGTTACCCTTCAGGTCTCCATGCTCACAGTTTCTCTTACTAAGAAATCCTACCTGTATCAGTCCACCAAGTCTAGAGTTCCTCGTTTCCATGTTCAGTGTACAGTGTACAGGGTGAGAGCTAACACTCATGACAAAGGGACTGTAGTTTTAACTCAAGGCATTTTTCATGAAGGTGTAGATCATTAATCAGACTCCATGGGTGATCAAATCATGTTTATGGGCCAGCAGGCGCACTGTGATAAGAAACTTCAAAAATAGAAGCTCTCGTAATTAAACATAGTTCTCTAGGATTGTTGAATTCCCATTTTGGAACTGTTGATAGCACCTGCTAATCGGAAACTTAAATGTAATGTCAGCGTAATAAGCCGCTCTTATTAAGAATTGTTTTACATTTTTCGAGTTTCTTAAATGTGGAGAAGTTTTTTTTTTTTTTTTTTAATTCCACATAAGCAAAGTTAATAATTACCTTTAATTAATAGTATGAGTGTTATTGTTATCAAACCCGATTCTGTTAAGACAAAAAACTTTCGACCTATAGACAAACAACACTTTATCAGTAACCATTGGTTATTTCCATAGAACTTGGATCAACGCCTTCTTTTGATTGTATTAATAATCGGAAGTTAAGGAATTAAACATGCGAATATAAATACCGTGCAGGTATTTATATTCTACAATTGCTGTCGAGATATGTTCAAAACATAAATAATAATATTCGTATTGTGTAAAAAGTTTATTATTATTTGTATTGTAAGCATCAGCAGCGGGAAAGATGTTTATCATTCACATGGTAGCCTATTTACCAAAAGTATTTCATTATTGAGTGGAAGCAGGAAATAACTACAGAAATACATGATCAAATGGATAAATATTTAACGTGAACTTCAACGTACATAATTCCTGGATTTATGGTTTCCTTAAATATGAAATAATTGCTTATTAGAAGGAAAGTTTAGATGTAGTTAAAAATTACTTCAATGCCAAGACTTTGTAAATGTAAAAAAAAAACTTTACCGGAAGTTTTTTTGGATTTAAACGAAATCTTGTGATCCGTTCATCGTTTTCACGTTCGCTGACAAGCATCCAACATAATATTTGGTGTGTCTTATTAAATTTTATTGTTGGGACAGGTTAATATATTATATAAATATTTAAATTTAAAGTCGTATTAACATATCAACATATTACATGCAACAGTTGACCTTATCATAATGTAAGATGTATGTACAGCTTTCGACATAAGAATTATAAACACAAAGGATACGATTAAAAAAAGACTTAATACTCTAATAAGTAGAACGAAATAAATTTAACTTTATAAGAAAACTGGAATGATTTTTACCCCAAAACATATACTGTAAATGCATAAAATGGAAAACGTAGAATATTATAATAAATAAAATATCAGAAAAGGAAAGGCTTAAGCTTCAACGGTCATTTGACACAAATGACATACCAAAAAATGTATTATTGCGGTAATTTAAGTCTTTCAAGTAATTTTAAATTCCAAAAGAGTCGGTGTAACCAAATCCTACGGTATTCTAGAGTAGAAAGTTACCTAGCAAGCTGTTTGATGTATCACCTGTGGCGGTAGGAAAGTAGGGACAAAAGACTTCTACTGAATTCTTAACAACAGCTTTTGTGGACCAGAACGGACAGTGTGTTTACTGCAGGGTGTTACAGAGAACCGTATCATTATGTAATCTTGGCTGGTATTCTCACTACTTTACATAATCGCTTTAGTAAACCAGAACGGTCAGTGTGTTTACTGCAGGCTGTAACAGAGAACCTAATCATTATGTAATCTTAGCTGGTATTCTCACTACTTTACATAATCGCTTTAGTGAACGAGAACGGTCAGTGTACCTACTGCAAGCTGTAACAGAGAACATCATCGTTATGTAATCTTGGCTGGTATTCTTCTCCTCTACATAATCGCTTTAGTAAACCAGAACGGTCAGTGTGTTTACTGCAGGCTGTAACAGAGAATCTAATCATTATGTAATCTTGGCTGGTATTCTTCTCCTCTACATAATCGCTTTAGTAAACCAGAACGGTCAGTGTGTTTACTGCAGGCTGTAACAGAGAACATCATCATTATGTAATCTTGGCTGGTATTCTTCTCCTCTACATAATCGCTTTAGTAAACCAGAACGGTCAGTGTGTTTACTGCAGGCTGTAACAGAGAACATCATCATTATGTAATCTTGGCTGGTATTCTTCTCCTCTACATAGTCGCTTTAGTAAACCAGAACGGTCAGTGTGTTTACTGCAGGCTGTAACAGAGAACCTAATCATTATGTAATCTTGGCTGGTATTCTTCTCCTCTACATAATCGCTTTAGTAAACCAGAACGGTCAGTGTGTTTACTGCAGGCTGTAACAGAGAACCTAATCATTATGTAATCTTGGCTGGTATTCTTCTCCTCTACATAATCGCTTTAGTAAACGAGAACGGTCAGTGTACCTACTGCAGGCTGTAACAGAGAACATCATCATTATGTAATCTTGGCTGGTATCCTCACTACTTTACACAATCGCTTTGGTATACCAGAATGGTCAGTGTACCTACTGCAGGCTGTAACAGAGAACATCATCATTATGTAATCTTGGCTGGTATCCTCACTACTTTACACAATCGCTTTGGTATACCAGAACGGTCAGTGTACCTACTGCAGGCTGCAACAGAGAACATCATCATTATGTAATCTTGGCTGGTATCCTCACTACTTTACACAATCGCTTTGGTATACCAGAACGGTCAGTGTGTGTACTGCAGGCTGTAACAGAGAACGTCATCATTATGTAATCTTGGCTGGTATTCTTCTCCTCTACACAATCGCTTTGGTAGACCATGACGGTGAGTGTGTCTCAGTCCGTTATAACGGTCTTGTTCCAGAGTAGATCATGATAATATTGACTGAGCTCGGACTAATATAATTCCTAACTGTGATAACGCCGATATATGATGTCCCTACAACAGATGTAGCTACCTAGAGGACTTAAATAATGATTTTGGACTCAGAGATTGTTAAACATTTTTAGTTTTCCAACTTACTCCCTCTAGATTCAGCGTTGAGTCGGTCTTATTTTTTTGTTTGTTCGATTTGGGATTAAATTGGAGCGGTGGCTTGGTTAACGTGTGTTCTAGCAGTATATCAGTTCTTTGTTTATAATATTTTGCAGGTTTTTGACATTTTCCATCATGACATGTTATAAAAAAGTAACATATAATGTTAAAGTATTATAAAAGGTAATCGCTACATTTTGAGAATTACATTTGAAATGTATCCTCTTACTCTAATGTGAAAATCGAATGGACTTACATTCAAAGATATAAAGGATACCTGACAGACGAACGCCATGTCAAAACTGGACAGAATGGACCCAAGTCACTGCCCAGGAAGAGTATTGATCGCCAAGAGTTGAATTAGTTTTCCCACAAGAAATTTTATTTTAGAACTTGAGACCTGAAAAAGAGGTTGCAAGTTAAGGTCGGTTATCCAGTGCCACAACGGTTGCAGAGTGTATAATACTAAGCGACTCAGAGATATCATACAAGACATGGTAGTTCCACCAATGAGACGAGACTACAACATCATACATGCCTGTTGTGGTGTGTCACAGAAGCATTAGAAATCAATATTGTCTTCAGATTAACTATTAAATTTTAATAGATCGACAGGGATATTAAAACTGATTTAGCGGTTTGTCAAACACGGTATTTCGTCACAAGAGCGTAAATTTATTTTGGTTCAGAACCCACATACGAGAGAACAGTATCCGATTTCTGTAACAAATATAAAACATTTGGTATTCATCTAGTGCAGTCGCAGGTGGCTTCATAAGGAAATTCTTATCTCCGAGGTGCAAGATTCTCGATGTTAAATGGGAATTCTTATTTATTTTTGTGTATCTTTATGGCGTTATCTGCAATAATTGATGAGCCTCTCTATGGTGAAGGGGAATATGTGTTATTTGTATTAGTGTTTTTTTAATGACAATTAAAAACGCAACAATTAAAAATTTCTTTTCTTTGCAATTTAAGTAGTTCGCCTAAAATTACTAATAAACAAACTAACATTATTAACACAATCTATCACTAAATTACATCCTATAATTACTGAGTAGGCAAATCGTGTTAGTTGAGTGAAATCCCCTGATACGTTGTGTCGGGAGGTGGAGAGGCCATTGTGTTCCTCAGACAATGGGTATTGTACAGGTGTTGAATACGTGGCATGTATTACGTTCATCACTCCTAGGGTAATTAGTACAGAGACTTGTAACAGTCGACAACAGGATCCATGTAGTCCTCCATGTCGAGATCCCTTCAACCCGAACCTTTGACTTACACTATGAAACTGTGTAGGATTTATGATTAGAGTCTTGAAACTGTGTAGGTTTTATGATTAGTGACTTGTAACAGTCGACAACAGGATCCGTGTAGTCCTCCATGTCGAGATCCGTTCAACCCAAACCTTTGACTCACACTGTGAAACTGCCTAGTTTATGACTAGAGTCTTGAAGCTGTGTAGTGTTTATGATTAGAGACTTGTAACAGTCGACAACAGGATCCATGTAATCCTCCATGTCGAGATCCTTTCAACCCGAATCTTCAACTCATACTCTGTATCGATACAATATGAAACCTTCATAGAAAATGTATATGGCCACATTGATTCAATAACTTAGTGGACTTGCAGACATGGACTCAAACTTGATGAAACCAAGACTAACTGTATTTTAATAGGCTATCAAAGGCTTATTACTAAAATCGACATTATTACTGCTCCAAGACTGATACTGAACAACTGAAATAGTTTACAATGAAAAAGTAAAAAACCTGGGAATAACTATCAACAAAAACCTAGGATGGGCTGATCAGGTGTCACTAATGTGTAATAGGGGTTTTGCCTGTATACATGGCCTCAAGCGATTTGCACAATACTTGCCGTTGAATATTAGAGTGGTGTTGGTGAAAACTCTAGTTTTACCTCACTTCAATTACTGTGACGTGGTGATCAATGACATGACTTGACCTTTCTAATAAAATTCAGCGTGCACAGAATTATTGTATTCGGTTCATTTTCAACTTACGACGTAATGATCACGTATCTCCTTATTTTGAGCAATTATCCCTATTAAAATCCAAAGAACTTGGAGATCATGTACTTAGTCTGTTGCACGCACTAATCCACAATGGTTGTCCAAGTTATTTGGCCCAAAGTTTCGTTTTTATGTCTGATATTAGTGCACGTAGAACTCGTAGGGGTGCATCTTTATTATCAATTCCAATTCATAGGACAGCCTTATATAATAAATCTTTCACTGTTTCCGCATGTTGAGTTGTGGAACGCTCTCCTAGACAACATCAGAAATATTGACAAGCGCGATCGCTTTGGGGCGGAGGTTAGGGCCTTTCTGCTGCGGACTCGGCGGGAGTGACGGTTGGTGGTTCTTGTGGTCACACTTGGGGTAACTGTATGTAAGTTGCGTGGATGGGGAATGAATGCTGATTAGGATTGGATAGTTTTATTGGTTGCCTGTTGCATTAAAGAAATTTATGTTAAGAGTTTAATCGAAATGGTTAATTTTAATTATAATTGGTATATATACATTATTATGTCAAATCCAATATGTAATTAATTATTAAAGTGATTTAGTTTACGTGTCAGTTACAATGTTGTAATAGGTATGATTATATTTTACTTTGTTTGTTTTGTTTGGAGGTTAAGTGGTAGAGAGGACTTTTAAGTCCTAACTTCGCCTCTGTAAATAAAGACATTTTTCATTTCATTTCATTTCAATTCACAGTTTGCATTCTGTCATCCAGCTTATTTAGACTTGTCGGACGGATAACATAGTATCACTATAGACCATTTTACAAGACCAATGTAGTCTTTGACTTCTCTAAAACTTTCCTGTGTGAAGAGGATACGACTAATAAAGATGTTCATTGTAAAAATATAGTTTTAACCATAGATAAATGGAGTCCGATTTCCAACGTCTTGCATCTCTTCATAAAAGATTCTGTGCGTCGACTCAAGATATTTTGGGACCTACGAGAACACAACTATGCGATACTAATAAGGAAACACAAACTATAACCGTAGAGCATGACTGTGACCAATATAACATGAGGCTGTATGTATCACTCGGCATATCTATTGCGACGTACTGGTGGTAACTAACTCTGCTGATGTTACCTTTTGTGGTTATGTCCTGGTTATGTCAGTGATTAATGACATAACAAACAAAATTCTGTTACACTGCCTTTAAATAAGTTATTGCTTGTTCACATAACACGGCTATGGTGGGAAGGGTTGATTCAATGCGAATGTTGAGTTTAGCTTCAGTTCACCTTCCTTTTACGAGCAGAATCTGAAATCTGGTAGAAACTTATTGCTTATTATTGGCTCTCAGGTTGAATTGCAAAACGAAGAATAATTTTAAAATCTTATCCTAGAATGTGTACAGTTTTAATAAATAACATGCATCATTGTAAAATTAGTTTATGCACGTTTCAAATGAATTTGAGTGTTTTTGTTTATATATTTATGTTACGTTTGGAATAATATAGTTTATTTTAATTTGTACACTACAATATACTATTTGTTATCCGAAATGTGAAGAATAACAGTTAGTTAGGGGCTGCTAGGTCGGCTACAAGAAATGTACAGGTTAACAGCCTGCCAATATTCCAGGAGCTGAGTAATACCGTTGTACAAGCAAAGCACACATCCTGGTTATTCTTACTAGATAGAGAAGGTTTCTCTAAGAAAAAACTCGACTATCAGAAGAGCTATTTAAGGTGGGGGTGTTAATAGGTGACGTTATCAAAAGGCTTAAAAATATGAAAAGTTTTTTTCTCAGATCATATACACCAACCGTCAGACACAGAAATAAATACTGAATCAGCGTCATTTCTAGTCTCTTTATCTGACGGTGATATAGTTTAGTGGGTAAAAATATGATAATTATAATCGTAGAAAAAATGTATCAGTTTATATTTGTAACTCTTTTAAATCTTCCCATTTCATCCTCTACCAAAACTAGTACGGCCGACGATCGAGTTTCTTATTCATAAACTTTCTCAATCGATTTCAAGGAAACCCTGTTTATGCGCTTATACGGTGCAAATTGCCACTCCGCCGCTACAAGAGGCTGGCTCTACCGAAGGCGTCGTTTATCATATGTTATCATGAATGAACACGTTGCAGCCAAGTTTGACTCTGAGACACTGTCATGCAAGGGATTTCACAGCGACGAGGAATTGATGGAAGTGCCTTGTCATAGTCACTCCATCACCGTCAGTCATTTCAGTTGCTAGACAGTCTTAGTACATTTATAATTTAAAATGATCTTAATAGTAGTTGAAATAGTAAATAATTATTCTTATCTATTTACTCAATAATATTTTTTTAGGTAATAAGGAAAAACACAAGTTCTAAAATGCGTAGATCGCATAGGGTACTCAATAATAATGCTTTGTGGTTACTCCTTTTAGTTAAAACTAAATAGCCTCCTTAGTTTCCATAGCTTCATTAGTTACTAGAGTAGAATTATTGCACTTGACTTCCATAGCTTGCTTGGTTACTTGAGTAGAATTTTCAAAATTAGCTTCCATAGCTTGCTTAGTTACTTGAGTAGAATTATTGCACTTGACTTCCATAGCTTGCTTATTATTGCTATTATAAATCTTTGCAATTTTATTGGTAAATATTATTATTACACAACCCAATCTAATCAATGTATTTTTCTTCTGCCAAATTAATTCAATAGTAACTTTTGTTGTTGCTAAATATTATTGGGGAAAGTAGTCTCGTCACTTTATAATGTCCAAAAGTTTCAGACCTTTGTAAGAGGTCCTAATTCTTATTGAACTGTACACAATGTTTACCATGAGGCTAATACATATTGGAAAAAAATGAAGTCAAGTTTTCTTTTTTATTTTCATTTTATTTACTTGAAGTTTTTGAAAAAAAAAACAGATGTTTGTACTTAAGAACCTATATCGCATTGCTGAGCTCTATACGAGTAGTTCAATGGAACAAAGATCAGATGAACGTACATGTGTATATACATTACTGTAAGCGTCATGAAGACCTGGCTGTGTAATGACGTCAATGCTGAGCTCTATACGAGTAGTTCAATGGAACAAAGATCAGATGAACGTACATGTGTATATACATTACTGTAAGCGTCATGAAGACCTGGCTGTGTAATGACGTCAATGCTGAGCTCTATACGAGTAGTTCAATGGAACAACGATCAGATGAACGTACATGTGTATATACATAATTGTAAGCGTCATGAAGACCTGGCTGAGTAATGACGTCAATGCTGAGCTCTATACGAGTAGTTCATTGGAACAAAGATCAGATGAACGTACATTGTATATACATTACTGTAAGCGTCATGAAGACCTGGCTGAGTAATGACGTCAATGCTGAGCTCTATACGAGTAGTTCATTGGAACAAAGATCAGATGAACGTACATTGTATATACATTACTGTAAGCGTCATGAAGACCTGGCTGTGTAATGACGTCAATGCTGAGCTCTATACGAGTAGTTCAATGGAACAAAGATCAGATGAACGTACATGTGTATATACATTATTGTAAGCGTCATGAAGACCTGGCTGAGTAATAACGTCAATGCTGAGCTCTATACGAGTAGTTCAATGGAACAAAGATCAGATGAACGTACATTGTATATACATTATTGTAAGCGTCATGAAGACCTGGCTGAGTAATGACGTCAATGCTGAGCTCTATACGAGTAGTTCAATGGAACAAAGATCAGATGAACGTACATGTGTATATACATTATTGTAAGCGTCATGAAGACCTGGCTGAGTAAAGACGTCAATGCTGAGCTCTATACGAGTAGTTCATTGGAACAAAGATCAGATGAACGTACATGTGTATATACATTACTGTAAGCGTCATGAAGACCTGGCTGTGTAATGACGTCAATGCTGAGCTCTATACGAGTTGTTCAATGGAACAAAGATCAGATGAATGTACATGTGTATATACATGATTGTAAGCGTCATGAAGACCTGGCTGTGTAATGACGTCAATGCTGAGCTCTATACGAGTTGTTCAATGGAACAAAGATCAGATGAATGTACATTGTATATACATGACTGTAAGCGTCATGAAGACCTGGCTGTGTAATGACGTAAATACTGCGGTCAATACGAGTTGTTCAATGGAACAAAGATCAGTTGAATGTACATTGATATATACATGACTGTGAACGTCATGAAGACCTGGCCGTGTAATGACGTAAATGCTGCGGTCAATACGAGTTGTTCAATGGTGTTAAGCTCTGGCTTACGATTGTATTTATTTTAATTATTCAGAAGGATTATTTCAAACAGAACCGATACGTTTACAAAGTTATAAAGTAATATTTTGTTATTTGTATTAGTTGTATAATTAGTAAACACCAGGACTGTTCTGTCAATTTATATATGTAAAGCACCTGACACATGAGTTTTCTCTTGGGCTATGTTTCGTGACATAAACACTACAAATTAGGAATAAAACCTTTTTTAAACCATGTAATAACATTTTATTTCTAAACTAATATATAACTGAATATGAATATTTTATTACATTTTGTGTTTGCCATATTCTTTATATAATAGTAAGGAAAAGGCTTGTAATTTAATGTCCTGAAACTTAAAAATAAAAAAGGCAATAACATTCAACCGAAAATGACTCTAATTGCTATGTGCGTTTATAACAACTAAAAATTAATATAAGTATAAAAAGTTCAGAATTCTCCTTATATAATCTCTTTATTGTATTTATGAAATAACTAAAATCGTTACTTTCTGTTTGTAACGTTCTTGTATCAACTAACTATTTAGACCTATTTTCATAATTAGTTTTATACAAGTTTGCGACATAATAGTAGAGATTTCTTCTTAGGCCATTTTTATCATTGCAACAGTATTCCTACATATGTCTTGCCATAGCTATCACCCGATGTCAAATACAGGGCATTCTGTAGTTGATTGTAAAAAGAAGGCAATGGAACTGACAACGTTATGTCTGATTCCCTCTGACTAACAAAGCGAGATATGTTGGTGAAAATCAAATAAAATATGTCTTTATTTTTTGAGGCGGAGTTAGGGTTGTTAGCCCTCTCTTCCACTTCAACCACAAATGGTCACTTCTTAATACTTGTTATTTACGTAAATCTGATAAATCATCTTATATTACTATGTATCTCGCACAACCAGGCTCTAAACAATCCCCCGATTGTATCCCCAGACCAGTCTGTGCAGACAGGATATCCACCGGGACGATCTGTTGGCTGAACAATGTTGGTTGTTGTGTCAAAGGGAATGATAACGTTAGCTGACTCGGATCCATAACCACTCCTTTTTTGAATCCTGAAAACGATTTAAATGCTCTGTGTTGATGTGTAGCTGAACTTTAGAGTATTTTTTATAATAAATCATATTCACCAATGTAGTTATGACCATCGTGATTAAAGAGTACTGAGGCTGATTCACCATAAATTGCGATTTTCCCACTAAAGAGCGATTCTACCCCTTGGGCGCGATTCTCCCCCCATTAAAGCGCGATACTTCCTCTAAAGTGCGATTCTCCCCCTTAAAGTGCGATTTTCTCCGTTAAAGTGCGATTCTCCCCCTTAAAGTGCGATTCTCCCCCTAAAGTGCGATTCTCATAACAAACTGGATAGCTATAAATGACACGCTTCTCGCACTCATCTCTGTGAGATAATACAATGCTTGAGGAATTCATCAGATTCACTCTCATTTTGTTGAGCATTGTAAATTTCAACAGCTTCAATAAGTATTTTTATGTCATAAAAGGAAATATTTATAAAAACTAAACTACCCAAGGCAAGGTTATTTGATTATCTTAAAATTCCAATTATATTCCTCCCATAATTTATTATTTAATTTCTTAGTACGACGGTTTATGAATTGAACTAAAATATACAAGCCAGGATAGTGATTGTCACTTTAACACAATAATGTGAAGCGAAAAACAAATGTATCACACCTTTTGGAGTAACAACACAAGGTGTAAATAACCATTGTCGTCTAACTAGAAACACTTCCATTTTGCTACTTTTAGTTTACAAGAAGCACTCAATCTACAATCAACAAAAGCTGTGTGAGCCGCAAAAGTTTCAGATTTTAGAGTATTTCTCGTCCACGTAAGACATCCATTATCATCTCACTACATACAGTTCCATTAGCTTGCTACTTTTAGTTACAACAAGCACTCAATCTACAATCAACTAAACTTTTTGTCCACATGACATCTATTGTCATCTCACTACAAACACTTCCATTAGCCGGCTACTTTTAGTTACAAAAGCACTCAATCTACAAATATACATTATTAATTCACTACTAGCACTTCCAATACCCGAATATAAAAATACATGTTTTTCAATTCTAAAACATAAAGCCATTTTATTTGTATACAGAGTTATTAAATAAATGATAACTAGGACACTTCTGTTTCTAGGTGAATCCGTACACCTATAAATATTTACAAAACATTACAAGAATTATTGGCACTAATTATTTAGAAATTTAGTTATATTTATAAGAGTACAAACATTTTTAACCCTCTATGTATAAATCAATATGAATATTAAAAATAGTACTAAATATGTATGAGTTGTTTCAATAACTTTAGATGTCAACGACTGAGATAACGTGATGTTCAAGTGCCCGGACAGTAGAGTACTATAGAACATTATACTCTCTATGGTTCAAACAATCCTAGATGCTTTCTACTCTCATAGCTTGACTCCTTACAATCCTCAATGGATCTCTCTCGACCCACGCTGCTCTCATAGCATGGCTCCTTACAATCCCCAATGGATCAATCTAAACCCACTCTACTCTCATAGCATGACTCCTTACAATCCTCAATGAATCAATCTCAACCCAGTCTATCTCATAGCATGACTCCTTACAATCCTCAATGGATCTCTCTCGACCCACTCTGCTCTCATAGCATGGCTCCTTACAATCCCCAATGGATCAATCTAAACCCACTCTACTCTCATAGCATGGCTCCTTACAATCCCCAATGGACCAATCTAAACCCACTCTACTCTCATAGCATGGCTCCTTACAATCCCCAATGGACCAATCTAAACCCACTCTGCTCTCATAGCATGGCTCCTTACAATCCCCAATGAATCAATCTAAACCCACTCTGCTCTCATAGCATGGCTCCTTAAAATCCCCAATGGACCAATCTAAACCCACTCTACTCTCATAGCATGACTCCTTACAATCCTCAATGGATCAATCTCAACACGCTCTGCTCTCATAGCATGGCTCCTTACAATCCCCAATGGACCAATCTAAACCCACTCTACTCTCATAGCTTGACTCCTTACAATCCTCAATGGATCTCTCTCGACCCACTCTGCTCTCATAGCATGGCTCCTTACAATCCCCAATGGACCAATCTAAACCCACTCTACTCTCATAGCATGACTCCTTACAATCCTCAATGAATCAATCTCAACCCAGTCTATCTCATAGCATGACTCCTTACAATCCTCAATGCATCAATCTCAACCCACTCTACTCTCACAGCAAGACTCCTTACAATCCTCAATGGATCAATCTCAACCCACTCTACTCTCATAGCAAGACTCCTTACAATCTTCAACGGATCAATCTCAACCCACTCTACTCTCATAGCATGACTCCTTACAATCCTCAATGGATCAATCTCAACACGCTCTACTCTCATAGTATGACTCCTTACAATCCTCAATGGATCAATCTCAACCCACTCTACTCTCATAGCATGACTCCTTACAATCCTCAACGGATCAATCTCAACCCACTCTACTCTCATAGCATGACTCCTTACAATCCTCAATGCATCAATCTCAACCCACTCTACTCTCACAGCAAGACTCCTTACAATCCTCAATGGATCAATCTCAACCCACTCTACTCTCATAGCAAGACTCCTTACAATCTTCAACGGATCAATCTCAACCCACTCTACTCTCATAGCATGGACTCCTTACAATCCTCAATGGATCAATCTCAACCCACTCTACTCTCATAGCATGACTCCTTACAATCCTCAATGGATCAATCTCAACCCACTCTACTCTCATAGTATGACTCCTTACAATCCTCAATGGATCTCTCTCGACCCACTCTACTCTCATAGCATGATTCCTTACAATCCTCAATGGATCAATCTCAACCCACTCTACTCTCATAGCATGGACTCCTTATAATCCTCAACGGATCAATCTCAACCCACCATATTTATAAAAACTAAACTACCCAAGGCAAGGTTATTTGATTATCTTAAAAATTCCAATTATATTCCTCCCATAATTTATTATTAACTCACTCTACACTCATAGTATGAACTCCTGACAAGCTCAAAGGATCAATCTAAACACATTCACCTATTCGAAATGTAAAACTTTTGTAACTGCGTAGAAAGAGCCTGCCAGGGTATCGACAGACAGTAATGCCCCCAGACAGTACATAAATTTGCCCTTCAAATCACCGAAGTGCCTCAATCTACCCTGAGATCAATACTGTGAGTTCTCTCTCCAGCACAAAAGGTACTAATTGTAAAGGTACATATTGTTGTGTGTTGTATCATAATGATTATGGAGAAGATCCCTCGATTAAAGTGTTATTAAACTGACAGGAATTTAAAGAATGAAACCTGAATCCTGGACCTATCCAAAGCAGAGAGAGGTTAAAACCCCATCTGGCTCGGATCTATTTCGTAAGTAAATCCATAGTCCTCAGGAAATCTTTCTTATTTGAACAACATTTTTATTTTTTCCAAAACATCGTTTTATTAAAGATATTTTTCCAAACGTTCCCTTCAAATTAAGCTGATTGATATTGTGAAGTTGTAGTTAAATTCTGTCATGGAAAGTCTAATTGGGGGTCCACCAAGTAAGGTTCGTGTGTGAATTAAAATGTATTTCAAGCCAGGGCTATTGTGAGAGGATTTAGTTAGTAGGTTCGATCGGCAATACAACACATTCAAAAGAACCAGCACATATTTATTTTTAGCGAAATCAAATTATTTTGAGTTCATTTTAAATAACAACAGGGATCAGCAAACCATATCTAACACATAAAACATTTAATGCTAAGCAATGAATCAAATTTGTTATTGGAATCTATATTACAAGTTATATTTCATAATTTTAATAACAAATTTTATAGTTATACATCACACCCGAAAATATTTTGTTTTACTTTATTTCCATTACGAACTAAGCGGAGGAAATCTTTCTTTTAAAATATCCAAACATTTACATAAATTTACGTTATTATAATGAATGACCTACTTTTCCAAATTAAGAAATTTTGCATAAAATATGCGAAATCTATTTCAATAGCAAATTATTATTTAGATCTCTACACATTGTAATTTATTAATCGCTTAAGGTACAGGTACCTTGAAAAATGAAATTAAACATAATAAGACGATTAATGAAATCCTGATATTATCTAATGTTATGTTCCTAAAAAAATACAACATTTCTTAACTTAGAAAAATTAAATTAAACATAACAAGACGGTTAATGAAATCCTGATATTATCTAATGTTATGTTCCTGAAAAAATACATTTCTTAACTTACATTTTATTTTCACTTGACACTAAAACATGACAATATTTGGAATAAAAGTACTTTTAAAACGCACTCAAACACTCTCACTAGCACTTCCGATTTCTTCCTTTCACCGTTTAATCTCCAGAAGATTTCCGATCGTCCCCTTGTTCTCCAACACCTTTCGATATAACCCCCGCCAACTCGCCTGACCAAGCCCCTGCCAAATCTTTCGATGGTATCAGCATTCTTTATATCAGCATGGCTGCTTTTCCATGAACTATTTAAACTGTGTATTTCCAGCGTTACTATCTGTGTCAATAGGTTCTGCATAATTGCTTTAATTTGGTAGTACTTCCTGTACGTGTAGCAGCGATTTCTGGGCGGACGTGGCTATCCACTTACATCCTGAGTGGAGTTTGTTTCGATTGGTAATACGAAAATTCCTTTCCTACGACAATCTGTTCTTGAGTCTTATGAATGTTAATTTACTAATAATTACATTTCCCTTACATTCCCCTGGTTAAATGACGATTCTACCAACGAATCGTGATTCTCTTCTAATTTAGGTTGTTCATTGGGTAATCAGGTTTGTGAATTGTAGGTTTTAGGATTTTGATTTTATGTTGTTGATGTGAATTAATAAGAGGGCTATAAAAACAAGTTATGTTAAAACAGTAGTACAGACTGATAAAATGTGCTATATGAGTCTCGTGTTGTTTACTATGCTGCTGTTGTCGTCGTGTTTGAGCTGGAAGTCGTGTTTTCTTTGTAGATTGTGAACGAAGTAGGTGGCTGTCGATAAGGTCCGGTTTTCATCTAAGACTTCCTGGAGGTGTTGGAATTCTTGTCTTGTTTCTGTTACGAGGGCTAATATTGTTGTGGATTGAAATTTTGACCAAGATATGCGTTAGTTGATAGTTTCAGGGGTTTTTGGAATTAAGTAAAGGAAAGATGTATTATTTTACCAGGCGAAGTTAGAACCGAGAAGCTCTATCTAACACTTAACCTGGGGAACAACAACTTAAATGTGACTTCTGAACCACCAAAAATGACCTGGCAGGCGGAATCGGGCTGCTTGCAAGGACAGGATCGTTCAGAGGTCACCTATCCAAGCAGCAGCCACGTTTGATATTGCTTGATCCTGTTATATTGCGATTTCCGCTGTACCCGCTACACTGCGCCATTAGCAATCGCATAGTATTACAGTATTTAGTATCATAGTATGACTCAAAGGTTCGTGTTGAAGGGATCTCGACATGGAGGATTACATGGATACTGTTGTCGACTGTTACAAGTCTCTAATCATAAACACTACACAGTTTCAATACTCCAATCGTAAACCCTTTACACTTTCATAGTGTGACTCGAAGGTTCAGGTTGAAGGGATCTCGACATGGAGGATTACATGGATCCTGTTGTCGACTGTTACAAGTCTCTGTACTAATTACCCTAGGAGTGATGAACGTAATACATTCCACGTATTCAACACCTGTACAATACCCATTGTCTGAGGAACACAATGGCCTCTCCACCTCCCCGCACAACGTATCAGGGGATTTCACTCAACTAACACGATTTGCCTACGAAGTAATTATAGAAGGTAATTTAGTGATAGGAAACACTGGTATAAATAATTTAAACCTATTATAGTACAGATTGTGAGGTGTGGCATTGATTTTAAAAGGAATGACTGCTATCCATATTATAGTCATAAGAATAAAGTAATCAGAACAATGAATAAACGGTACATCTTGTTCTAACACGAGTAATGTTAACCTTACCGATATTGCATACCAAGTTCAGAGGAGGAACAGCAAGAAATGGCGATTCAAGTTTAATATCGTAAACCAAGCAAACGGGAATGGCGAACAATTCCGCTATAAGGGCAGTGGCTGCCGCACGGGGTGAATACTTAATGATTCATTTTCGGAACTTGAATCTGATTACTTCCTATTTATTTGGTCTCGAATATCTCTTGTAACTCACGAACTACTACGACAAAGCATTTCAAAGAAGTCTCACATAAAGAGGAAACGTTAACCACTGCAAATAATAAACTGTTAAACAGACTTATTAAAAAGCAATGTATATTTTCCTATTGGGCTGCGTGACATTAAAAGTCGTCCAGGACAATTTGGTTTTATATCAAATGTTATTCAAGGTCCACCATTTAATTAGCATATTCTACTCTTTTACTCTTGTTCCGGTCGGTTTATTTGTTCATCAAAGTCAAAAATGTTAAATTATTTATTCTTTTTGAGGGTGTGTTAACATCAGGAAAACGATGGCCCTTCAATATCCTCAGTCATTACATGTATAAGATCCTTGGTGACAAAACCTCCTGAGATACCAGTTAATGAATTTTAACCCGGGAGTCGGGGCGCCTAGTCTCACAGACCCCGACTAAGATATATTTTTTGTTTTGAGGTTGGTAGAAGAGACCTTCAAAGCCCAAGTTCTGTGTAGCTGTCTAACCCTAGTCACTAGTCAACGCCCGCATGTGGTTGGATTGAAGTCACTTACCTATTTCTAGAAAATTGCAGTTCGGGTCTGTCAGACTTGGCGCCCCTACTCGTGTAACACAATTTGTCATTGGTTGAATGTTTATAAAAACTGTTTATTTTTTGTTTCATAAAGATAAAAGCATTGATTTTTTGTTTAAATAAAAGAAACTATTTTGTTAATATTATGTTAGTTTTATTTGAGATTTAATTTTAAAATGGCTGATGAACAAGAATGTATTAGACAAATTCTGAACGAAAGCTTCGCTAGCTCTGTTGAAGATGTAGTTATTGACAACTCAGATAAAGATGAGGAGGACATTGTTGAGGAGTTCATGGAACAAACAGACACTGAGCAAGAAGGGGAGTATAGTGAAGAGGACATGGAAGAAGATCATCAACATAAACAGATACAACCAAGGTTTCCCTGCTACATCGTAAAAGACAGAACAACACGGTAGAGGATTCACTGCCCTCCAGCACGATCGGTAAGGACCAGGCAATCAAATATAGTTATTCATCTACCAGGTGTAAAACCCTACGCTAAGAATGCAAATACACATGTAGAGTGTTGGGGATTGTTTCCTATGTACCTAAACAAAGAAAAAAATGTACTCTTAGCTTCGAGTATGCATCATGATGATGCAATTGATGTGACAACAGGTGACGCCAATAGTTACTGATATAGTTACTTTTTATAACTCAACCAAAGGTGGAGTAGATACTCTAGATGAGTTGTGTGCAACCTATGATGTTGCTCGAAATACAAGAAGATGGCCAATGGTAATACTCTTTTCTCTATTGAATGTAGCTGGAGTGAATTCTCAAATAATATACATTGCTAATAAAAATCAAAACTATTCAAAGAATTTTATTTAAAGGAACTAGCACTGGCTCTATCATCTGAACATCTTCAACGAAGATCTCTGCAGAAAATTGTCCCTACTGAGATTCGCAAAGACGGCAAGAGGTTGCTGGGACTTCAGCTTAAGTCGTAAAAGCAGACGATTTCCCACAAGGAACTAGAAAAAGGTGTTATTTGTGTAAAAGCGACAGCAAAACTAAGTACAGTTGCAAGTACTGCCGAAAGTTTATTTGCCTTCGCCACGCTGAACATTCGTGCTCTGGATGTCAAGCTACAGTGCAACAGAAAACTTTCTTCCCAAAGTTCCATTTTATTACTTAATGTCCTTTAGAAAATACATTTTGAATTTGCTTAATATACTATTAGGTACATTTTTTCATTCTCAATTATTAATACTAGATGACCATTTTTATTTTTAGAGTACATTTTTCATACCACTACATAAATTTCAGTCATGTTTATTAAATGTATATAATTATCACAAAATGTTTTTATTTTTGTATATTTAGTATCTTATAAATATTTAATAGGAACTACTAAATATATAAAAATTAATCAAAAATTGTTATTACATTATTAGTGTTAAATAATCAATAATATAATAATGGGTCTGTCAGACCCGGCGCCCCTACTCACGTTACAAACAAGGGCGCCCCGACTTCAGGGTTAAATGATCTGTTAGCACGATACATCATTAGAAGAATAAGTCTTTTACCTAAAAAAATGGGCCCCGACCGAATCCTGAGTAATTTAAATTAACATGGTGTAATCTAAGATATACCAAGATATTCCATGGTTTAGTTCCGCATAATTGAGCAATCCTGAAACCTAAACTGGAAAAATGATTTTAAACTCTGGTCCGAGAAAGAAACCATCGTTTTATTTTACATTACGTTTCCTCCTTTCAACTTCCACCACATTTAGAACGGCTAACAATATCAAAGGGGAAATTTCAATACAGATTTATTTAATTCCAGGTAGTGTGTTTACACAACGAAAATGACTCTAGGCTTCTAATCTGTATTATATAAGAATCAATAAATTAACTATCCGTATTAGAATAAAAGAAAATATATGGATTTCATATCATAATAAAGCCATTGTTTAAAAAAGTTCAAGTCTCCATCAAATCGCTGTTTTGGAGGGGAGTGCTGAATCACCGTTAACATTGTGAAAAGCCAAGTTTGTCATGTGTACTCCAATGAAGAACTCGTTGAAAACATTAGCAACAATGGGATTGTCACTAGAATCACTAACACCAAGCTTCATTGTTTCAGTCCACACCGCCGGGAAAATATCTCAGTGTTGCTGATTAAATATTCTGGTTATTATTAGTTTTCTGCTTTTTTGTTCTATTTGTTAATCAAGTAAATTTTTGTTACTAATTGTATTTCTAATTCGTTAGAAATAGTCCGTGGATCGTTTATTTTCACAACAAAATTGTATTCAATCATTTTAATTAATTTCATAAATGCATTGTACTTTTTTCCTTTTCTTTTGAAAATGAAAATCTCGATGTTCATAGCATTTAATTTAGTTAATAATACTCATCTGTCCTGGCTGCTTTGTTTTTTTACTAAGTGTATATTCAAGTTGTATAAAACCCTCTATTTCATCAAATTAGGGAAAACTTGTAAACATCCAATCAGATTCAATTATCTCCAATGTGCTTTAAAGAGGTTATAGAAAACCGGTTTTATTACGTTTAGACAGCAGCACTGTGTACAATGATTATACATTATATACAGTGTAAGGTGTATCCTCCTATATATTGAGAGAGAATATAATTTATTCACAAAAGTAAACTTCGTGACCTGACTTCGGAAAAGTTGTTAAAACAATCTAGGACGTAATCTGACGTCGGGAAAGTACCAAACGGAAACCCCGGTCCTCAATGCGGACTTCTGTGGTCCCTCACTTCTACCGAAAAATTACAAACATCCCTCGAGATAGCACCTTAATTCGACCTCAGATCACGTGGGCGCTCGTAAAGGTGATATTTAAATTTGGTATTAGTACTTACATATTTATGATAACGTAATCTAAACCTACTTGTAAAGCCAAATAACAAATAGTAGATAGGGATTGGGAGTGACCTCCTTCTTGCCGACATCGCTTCATTTCGGGACATAGAAAACAGGAACAGATTGTCATAATGACATTTAATTTTTACAGTAAGTCAAATAAGGTCTGATCTTTCTTATGATGTAGTTTTTAGGTCTGCGGTAAGAAATATTTCGAACAATAGTGCCCTCAGGATAATACCAAGTTCCATATATATTAATTCTATAGGAAACCTTCATTCGAGAGAAAGAAAATTGGATTCTTGGATTCATATCATATTCCACGTCCTACTCTTTCCTACAATCAAAACAGTGATGAAGCAGGGCATATAAGAGCCTGACCGTTCCAAGCTTCTTTGCTTGTCGCACCAACTTCATCGAATTGCTTATAAAGAGTTTTTGTTCTTATTCTGCTTCTGCTATATTATAGAAATATATAAATCACCTACACAAGCATTTTTAACCTAAAGCGAAGGAAGAATGTTCCCAAAATCCCTTGGCAGCATCTTCTCGTAATATTCCCTCTTTTTAAGATTTCCTTATTCATTCATGAATTCATCTTCTACAGCCTGTTGTCGCATATGGCTGTAGTCCTCTTGCTGAACAACATCAACACTTATAGTAATACACCGTAATCATTACAGTCACCTAATGAAATACAGTTAAACATAACTAAAAACCGTTATCCATTTCAAAAAAACATCTGGAACTGTCCGAGAATAGCTGAACAGACCACAATGTTCCTTAGACGTTTGGAGAAGGTAAATTTCCCCATGAACACCAAATTTAAAACCTGTTCAAAATTGTCGAGCAAATGTTTTTTTTCTCTTGTTGATTGTAACTGAACAAAACATCACTATTCAAAACATAAATATTCATTGTTTACTCATAAGTAGGAAAAAGTACAATTTTTCCCCACGATTTCTTCATATTGTTTAAAGAATTGTTTTTATTCAGAAAAGCCACTATAAACGTTAAATATAGATGTATAGATTGTAAAACGAGGTATCACAAGTTTTCTAAACTGTATATGAGCACGGTTGGGGAAGGATGAGAAGCTCTTAAGAGTTGAAAAGAAAAAAATGAAGGAAAGCTCACACTTGGCATAACATTTGTTGGCTCAAGCAAATTCTTGAGAATTGTTTTAGACAAACGTACTATATTATTACTATAATTTATTACTAGTATTAAAATTATAATATATGGTACATTAAGAATCCATTTACCTTTAATTGGTGACGCCTTCATGTAACATGTGCAGTGTTATTTTACCTATACTGAAGTTCAAACATCTACTTATTTAACTTAAACCAATCTAAAAGGATGAACCCACCTCAAAGCGTTATAATACTTAGTATTTATAATACTCAATTCACTAAGTATATAATTAATTAAAAATTATATCGCAAGATATTTCGCCATCTCAAATTAAAACCAATTTAATAGGATGTTAACTGTGACATTTAGTCTGAACGTTAAAAGTATTACATTTGCGAGACGATACTCTAGGACGTCGTGACGTCACAATGGATCTGATTTACATCGCCTTCCATTCCGCTTTCCCTAGGGACGAGCGAGTAACTTTTCTACCAGTATTCTTACTAAAACCTCTTTCTCGCGTGAATAAATTGTTTAATTTAGATAAACGATTTTATTTTGTCAAAGGTGTCAGGATCGTTTTTGAAGTGGATTCTAAGAAGCTTGATGTCGCATTTTCTATGCTATAGAATTGAAGTTATTCTTCAAGAGGGAGGCTGTTAAAAAAGCTGCCTCATTCATTGAATTTTAGCTTAAAACTGTAAATGGAAAAATTATAAAGCAACTTAACATTTTTAAATGCACCTTAAATTGAGTTGTGGGTTAGTATTTGCTTTTTTTGTTTTTTATTATTGATGTTTAGAATTTCCACACAACTCCTACAGCCTGAAAATCCATCCACTAGAAAAAGGGACCAAAAGTCAATTTGTGATAAGCCGAAGACCAGAGGCAGCAGAAAATTGACCACCTTAATATATTGTTCATGGTTTAATATAGGGATTTTGAGATTTAACTTGTCAACTGTAATGAACAAGACGTCCATCAAATTAACCATTAAAACTCAGTCAGGTTACGGCAATTAAATTAGATATGAAATTATTAAAGTGTGGAATAAGTGAGAGTGCTCTGTGTAGTCTTAAGTAAGGCCAGCTTATCATGAAGAAGGGTCTTGGATAAAGGAAACTTTTTGATTTCAGATTCTACTTGAACCGTTGCTATAAAGGATGATTATATCATAGTTAATGCTTTCTTTACTTGTATGTTATACAAGATGAGATATGTGGTGACAACTTAATAACAGGCAAAACATTACTAAGATATATTTTCATATTGGCCCTCTTGAAACACAGCGATTAAGTTCTACTGCGTTATAGTACGAGGCTAACGACACGGGCTGGGAGACATAGCGGTATTTTACTTTCATAATTCTAATGATTGAGTAATTTTAATTCCGTTACAAAATAATACTTACACTTCATATGTCAAAAAATTAATTAGTGTTAAATTATTACTATCTTGTACCTAAACAAAAGTAATAATATCGTTTCGTAAAACGTTTACACTCAAGTCAGCTGGTTTAAAACTGAAATTGTATATCTTTAAAACTAAGCCTAGGGCCGATAACTTTTTTACGCAATTTTGTAACACTTTTCATCTTAAACCAAATATATAGAGTTTTAAATTTCTTAAAATCAATATTCATTATTGCTTGTCTTTTCAAATATTCAGTTTCCAATAACGAAATTTAAACAAGGAAATGATCAAATTTATCCAAACACATATATATTCAAATCAACAGTTAAATTCCAAATATGGATCCACCGGGTGGGTTTTCTAACAAATTCACTATAGAAATACTTACAGTGCAGGTAAGAGTATCCCGCAGTTGTTGAATTAACAAACATTAAGAGCGAGCCAAGCCACGGAGTGCCGGAGGAAACGGTTTCATCACCGCAAGGATTTGTTACACCGTGTGAGGTTTCGAAACAAAAGCTCTGTAGAAATATTTTGAGTGCAGGTAAGTGTATCCCGCAGTTGTTGAATTAACAAACTTTAAGAGCGAGCCGAGCCACGGAGTGCCGGAAACTGTTTCAACACCGCAAGGATTTGTTACACCGGGTGAGGTTTCGAACAAATGCACTGCAGAAATATTTTGAGTGCAGGTAAGTGTATCCCGCAGTTGTTGCATTAACAAACATTAAGAGCGAGTCGAGCCACGGAGTGCCGGAAAACGGTTTCAACACCGCAAGGATTTGTTACACCGTGTGAGGTTTCGAACAAAAGCTCTGTAGAAATATTTTGAGTGCAGGTAAGAGTATCCCGCAGTTGTTGAATTAACAAACATTAAGAGCGAGCCGAGCCACGGAGTGCCGGAAACGGTTTCAACACCGCAAGGATTTGTTACACCAGGTGAGGTTTCGAACAAATGCACTGCAGAAATATTTTGAGTGCAGGTAAGAGTATCCCGCAGTTGTTAAATTAACAAACATTAAGAGCGAGCCGAGCCACGGAGTGCCGGAAACGGTTTCAACACCGCAAGGATTTGTTACACCGGGTGAGGTTTCGAACAAAATCTCTGTAGAAATATTTTGAGTGCAGGTAAGTGTATCCCGCAGTTGTTGAATTAACAAACATTAAGAGCGAGCCAAGCCATGGAGTTACGGAAACGGTTTCAACATCGCAAGGATTTGTTACACTGAGTGAGGTTTCGAACAAAAGCTCTGTAGAAATATTTTGAGTGCAGGTAAGTGTATCCCGCAGTTGTTGAATTAACAAACATTAAGAGCGAGCCAAGCCACGGAGTGCCGGAAACGGTTTCAACATCGCAAGGATTTGTTACACTGAGTGAGGTTTCGAACAAATGCTCTGTAGAAATATTTAGAGTGCAGGTAAGAGTATCCCGCAGTTGTTGAATTAACAAACATTAAGAGCGAGCCAAGCCACGGAGTGCCGGAAACGGTTTCAACACCGCAAGGATTTGTTACACCGGGTGAGGTTTCGAACAAAATCTCTGTAGAAATATTTTGAGTGCAGGTAAGTGTATCCCGCAGTTGTTGAATTAACAAACATTAAGAGCGAGCCAAGCCACGGAGTGCCGGAAACGGTTTCAACACCGCAAGGATTTGTTACACCGGGTGAGGTTTCGAACAAAATCTCTGTAGAAATATTTTGAGTGCAGGTAAGTGTATCCCGCAGTTGTTGAATTAACAAACATTAAGAGCGAGCCAAGCCACGGAGTGCCGGAAACGGTTTCAACATCGCAAGGATTTGTTACACTGAGTGAGGTTTCGAACAAAAGCTCTGTAGAAATATTTTTAGTGCAGGTAAGAGTATCCCGCAGTTGTTGCATTAACAGACGTTAAGAGCGAGCCGAGCCACGGAGTGCCGGAAACGGTTTCAACATCGCAAGGATTTGTTACACCGGGTGAGGTTTCGAACAAAATCTCTGTAGAAATATTTTGAGTGCAGGTAAGTGTATCCCGCAGTTGTTGAATTAACAAACATTAAGAGCGAGCCAAGCCATGGAGTTCCGGAAAACGGTTTCAACATCGCAAGGATTTGTTACACCGGGTGAGGTTTCGAACAAAATCTCTGTAGAAATATTTTGAGTGCAGGTAAGTGTATCCCGCAGTTGTTGAATTAACAAACATTAAGAGCGAGCCAAGCCATGGAGTTCCGGAAACGGTTTCAACATCGCAAGGATTTGTTACACTGAGTGAGGTTTCGAACAAAAGCTCTGTAGAAATATTTTTAGTGCAGGTAAGAGTATCCCGCAGTTGTTGCATTAACAGACGTTAAGAGCGAGCCGAGCCACGGAGTGCCGGAAAACGGTTTCAACATCGCAAGGATTTGTTACACCGAGGCGAGTAATGTCTCATATTTATCTGGTATATACGAATACTTCTGAATACAACATTACAGTTACTATCTTCTTCTCTAAAGTTGCAAAATTTTAATGACGAGTCAGTTAAATGTAACCAACTGTTCTGTGTAAACATTGTTTTGTTTCATCAAAACCATGTGTCTAACCACTACTTTCAATTTATTTCCATTTACTCGTATAGTGTGAAAGTTTAATGGTAATATCTCTTCTATTCGAGAACATCAAACAATGAGTCTCCGTATTCAGATGCCAACTTAAAATGAGTAAAAGACTATGCATTATTTTATTTTGAACTGTTACATACAGAGTACAGTAAGGCTTTTTGGTCAGTAAATGATTGCTGTAAATTTATATAAGTGCCGATATTTTGAGATGATGTGCCCAGTCCTCAGTTGGACAGCATTTATAGACTTTCAACTGTTACAAAAACATTAGAGTAAAGCTATCGGTCAGAAAATGATTGCTGTAATTTACTGAATGCCGATATTATGTTGAGTTGATGTGCTCAATTCCTAGTTGGTTTAACATTAATAGATTTTCAACTGTTGCGAAACACTACAGTAAAGCTGTCGGCCAGTAAAAGATTGCTGTAATTTACTGAAGTACCGATATGTTGAGTTGATGTGCTCAGTCCCCAGTTGGATCAACTCTTATAGATTTTCTACTGTTAAAGACAGAGTAGAGTAAAGTTTGCGGCCAGTAAATGATTACTGTAATTTCTTGAAGTGCCGATATGTGGACTCGATATACGTTCAGATCGACCCATTCCTTAGCTCACTCTGTAATGATATGTCTTCAATCCCCAGTTGGATCAACTTTTATTAAATTTTGCATCGACCTCTCGACTTAAATCTCGGTTCTCCTGGTTAAAATTCAGATTTAAAGAACACTCTTCAGACGAAGCGAATCCTTAAGAACATCTAGTGATTAATGTTGAAAAAAACCTTTTGTTGCACTTCCATGTCTTAATAGCTTCGAAGGTACAAAATCTTTTGCTAATATCTATTAAGACTGCATCCTCATTGCATATGTGTAATTAAAAGAGATTCATAGGTTCTTGCAATCACAGATTTTTTAGCCGTCGTTTATAACGTATTCGCATGTTTGATTCTGGGAACAAAGTAATTTACCATCGTTCAAAACCACGACTCACGCGAATGTTCTCGCTGTATACAAGGAAATATTACAAGAACGCGCGTTTTAAAATTCTTGACATTCTTGCATACTTGGTTTTTTTGCATTTCTACGAATAGTGACCAATAACATTTAGTTTTTATTGAAACTCGTTATCCGAGAAAATACAGAGCAAATTCTTCTGGATGAAAATGTTGTAAACTAGTTCGAATGAATGGATTAATAAAGGAGGAGGTACTTCCAGTAATTATTAATGTTTTGTAGATTTGTCTACTCAATTGATCACAAACTAGTATGGGAAAATATAGGTCTGAGTTGTAACGAATCGAATTTTACCAAAGGCTAAAGGTTTACGTATTTAGCGAATGGTGCAAATAAGGTATGCTACAGCAGGCAGTGGCAGTGCAAGTAGTGGTTGTGCTTTAATCGATCGTGGACAGGCTTTTAGCATGGAAAGTCGGACTGGAACGAAACGTGGAGAGCTGAAGTTGAGAAGAGTGGAAAGTTTAGTGTAGAGAGCTGAGAGAATAATGGTTGTATGTTGTTGTGGCATCGATAATCATCTGAAACATTGCATTTGTAGAACAAATACGCAGACCCTCTAGGGAGCAGGTTGAGTAGAGAGAGCCGAGTGAAGATTTTTATTGCTATGAAATTTTTTAAATCTTATTCATCACCTAGTTACTATAATTATATATGTTTTTATTTTTGGAGTTTTGGCGACTTTTCTTTGAATACTGCGTAGTATCTGAGTTGCTGGATTATACAAACAAGATAACATATTGAGAGAAATGATTCTGAGACAAGCAAGGTGGGTCAAGCCAATTTATTCATTACTAGAAGTACAACTCCGACAACTAATAATATCATGAATCCTTTACAGGCTTGATTAGTCAACGTATTGTTTTAATGCATCTTAGAACAACTTTCATAGATATTATCAATATCCTATCTTGTAGACTGACCTTATAGTCAGCGATGGGGGGGGGTGGGGGGGGGGGGGTGGAGTGAGATGCGAACACACCG
The DNA here is from genome assembly GCF_021130785.1 of Homalodisca vitripennis. Taxonomy (NCBI): domain Eukaryota; kingdom Metazoa; phylum Arthropoda; class Insecta; order Hemiptera; family Cicadellidae; genus Homalodisca; species Homalodisca vitripennis. The sequence goes on along the minus strand of NW_025776655.1, from coordinate 27,625 downwards.
GTACACCATATAGTAGTTTGGGTGCGCCTACGAGTGTTTTAGTGCATTTTGAATATAGATTGGACTCAAACAAAGGAGAAACGTGAGTAATCATTTCAAGACCCTTCTCAACCACTATTCTAAATTTCCCTACGAGCTAGGGTGGTGGCAGCAAAACGCTATCCCTTTTATTAACCATGAGCCTCTCTGGCTAATATCGGAGGGCTTACAGTATCTATGTACTTTGTTTGAACCAGAGCCCACAAGTCTCCACGGAGTAAATCATCCCTCTTACTAGAGGTTACTACCAGGGTTACTACAACGATACTACTGTACATTGAACGATACCGATTAGCAACACTCACTCCAATAACAACGCACCTGGCGTGGCAGGGCGTGGCACGGGGCAGACACTTGTATTGCAGTTGCACTGAAGGCGTACGTACATTACCACACCTTCGACTGCAACTGTAACACTGTTTATAGGCCATTGCGGAGGTTGTGTCCCCTGATCCGGTCAAGCGAGAGACACCCTCTGACCCACTGGAGGCCGCTATGAAACAGCGTATTTATGACAGCGGCAGCGTGGTCTGTGTTGACCTTAATACGCAACGTGTTCACTTTAAATTGTGAGTTTATGTGGTCGATTGTGATTTCTTCGCCCTAGCACGGCCCTCTAAATAATGTGCTACAAAAAGGAATTCGAAATATAAAAGCTGGAAAATAACTTTACATTTATTATATATTTAAAAGGCACTTATAACAATTGTAGACTCTAAATAAAACAGTTGTATTGGAAAGCGTGATCCCTAACCGTACTTCCTTGTTATTTAATTATTATGAACATAAGAATGTATATACATTTTGTATCCAGTCCCTGACAGTTAAACATCTTAAATACAATCTAGCTTTCTTATAATTTCTCCACAATATTTTACCGAAAATCAATTTAAAATCAGCTGATAAAAATTATAACTAATCGATAAAGTACCATTACACGTGTTTGTTTATTGATTAGATTTAATGTGCTTCACAGTCGAGTATCCTGTACTAACAGTATGTAGAGAAACCTACATATTTAAGTTGTAACATATGATCACTTTCTGTTTCATTACTTTAATATACAGTTACAATATGTTGGATAGTACCAACTTGTAAAAGTCAATACATCCAAACATTATGGATATGAAAGGAGGATGAATACGTCAAGCAATTAGAGTAAAAGTTTACTATCTAAGAACGACGTTTCATAGACAACTATCATTAGTTCATAGCTCAATGAACGGTAAAAACCATAGTAATGTCATGCTTGAACCACGGAGATTCCAGATTTAGCTATAGGCCTATGTGTACGCTACTGAAATGTAGATTCCAATTCCTAATTCTATCCTCCAATCTTTAACGGTGACATCGTAATCTTTCCAATAAGACAATGTTATTAATGAGGTCATAGTGAAAATATATCAGTGGTATAGACAAACCCCACTAACCTAACTAAAACACCCTTCAACCAAACTATTTTCCAAAATTCAACCTTTAGATAGTTAAATTACAGAATTTTCTCCTATCCCAATCAAGTAGTTTTATAGAGAAATCTGTATAGTTTTTATAAGTTTTAGTTTCAACCCTGTGGTATGTTATAGTAAAATATTGCGAATAAGTATATATGCTCAGTTTATTTACATGTTTCTTAATTCTGGGATTTCTTGTTGCTATCATGATTCCCAATACATTAATGTGAAAATGCTAGATAACGCTCAGCCAATTCCCATGGAATTACTTAAACCATCATTTAACTCGATTGTTGCCTGTACAGAAGTGAAGCTTCATACAAAGTTTGGAGTTTATAGGCTATTTTCGTTCTCGAAATATCGTGCGGGACAGATAGAAATACAAATACAGGGTGGAAAAAAAGTATGGAAACGCTTTCACTAATTTTGTATGGCTTCACTTATACAAATTAAATTTTGTACATCACCACTTGTATTAAGAACCTAGTTTTTTGAGACCAGTGGGGACATTTTTATCTTTTCAGGGGGACGGCCCGTGAGGAGTTGGACGAAAATCTTAAATGTAAGCATAGGCGAGTTTGGTATCAAATTAAAGGTCTAGTAAAGAGAAACTCATTACCGCAAACCGCACTTAAAAAGGTTGACCCTATCCAGAGTACGGGCCGTATGAATTTTCATGACAAAGAAAGAAATTTAGTAATTTTTGTCTTGTGAAGTAACTAATTTACTTTACAGTAGTATGTTTTATGTCGGTTATGTAAATTTGAAAAACAATTTCCAACAAAAAATTATTTTTTTTTACCTCTAAATTTGTTGGATAACAGTAAATAGGGGGTTTTCCTGTCTTGTCTTCAAGAAAACTGAGAGTATTCAATAATACCACTGTAAACTCCTTATCAACATGAGGTCAAGGTTCCAGTCCCTCCAGCCCTTTTATCTCAGGCAAACATAAACTGGTTTAGGCAATACAAACAGTACTGTCACAGCAAAACTCCACATTTTGTATTTTTAAATATCAGCTTGGTTTTTAGTCTACGTTATAATTTCGTCCCCGTAAGATAAAGTTGGAATGTCTTCACTAGAAGGTACTGCGATAGTTATAAATTTTTTTTTACTTAAGTGTTTACATTTTATTCTACTAGTTTTAAAAGCAATGTCACTTAGTGAGTTTGAGAGAATCAACGCTGCTTATGATGCGTGGGGTATGGATATCTAGTTCGTCCCTATGAAGAAACAGGACAGCGCATTTGTTTGATGACACTTTTCTTGATAGACCCCCAATTAGTAAGTCAACAGTGTTTAAGACAGTAAAAAGATTTGAAGAAACTAGAACAGTCAAAGATCGCGAAAGAAGTGGCAGGCCTAAATCGGCAACAAATGAACAAAAATCTTTGGATGTACTCAAAACATTGGTTGAAAATCCCAGCACCTCGGCCAGAGTGGCTGCAGAAGATCTTGATATGAGCCATACCTCAGTGTTGAATGTTTTACACAAAAACAAGTATCACCCTTTTAAAGTAACCCTAACCCAAGAACTTGCAGAGGATGATTTTGATCGAAGGACTGAATTTTGCGAAATAATGATGAGAAAGTGTAACGAAATTCAAAATTTTTTTAAGTTCGATATTGTTTTCAGATGAAGCTACATTCTTTGTTAATGGACAAGTTAATAGGCATAATTGCCGTTACTGGGCCGACCATAATCCACACTGGATGATAGAAGGCCACACACAAAGGCCTCAGAAAGTGAATATGTGGGCTGGAATAATAAACAATAACATTGTAGGACCATTTGTGATAGATGGAAATCTAACAGGCGAAAATTTATTTCAATATGTTGACAAATAACATTTTGCCAGCAGTGCGTGCTCTTCTTGGGGCAAATTTTAATGCAGTATGGTTTCAGCAAGATGGAGCACCGCCCCATTACTATTTGCGGGTGCGCAATCTGTTAGATGAAGTGTTTCCTAACCGTTGGATTGGTCGCAGGGGTACCGTTGAGTGGCCGGCTAGGTCACTGGATCTTAATCCACTAGATTTCTTTTTGTGGGGCTTCTTAAAAGATAATGTGTATAAAACTAAACCAGCCAACATTGATGAGCTGACAAATCGTTTATTAGAAGAAGCAAGAAGAATTACACCCGAGATGCTTCAAAATGTGACTGCAGTAGGTTTTTATAATAGACTAGCTCATTGCCAACAAGTGTTTCGGAGAGCAGTTTGAGCGCCTCATTTAAAAGGTATGGTTATTTTTTGTAATACATAGATAATTTTTAATTTAATTATTTTGGATAATTGTGTTCCATAAAGTGGTCATTTTCAGTCAGAACAGTTTACTTGAAACTGTGAAATTGCGGAGAAATAATAATTAATCAAACGTTACTTATGAAATTCAAACGGCCCGTACTCTGGATAGGGTCAACCTTTTTAAGTGCGGTTTGCGGTAACGAGTTTCTCTTTACTAGACCTTTAATTTGATACCAAACTCGGCCTATGCTTACATTTAAGATTTTCGTCCGACTCACTCACGGGCCGTCCCCCTGAAAAGATAAAATGTCCCCACTGGTCTCAAAAAACTAGGTTCTTAATACAAGTGGTGATGTTACAAAATTTTAATTTGTATAAGTGGAAGCCATAACACAATTAGTGAAAGCGTTTCCATACTTTTTTTTCCACCCTGTATATAGGCATACAGATAGAAATGAACATTTCCAGCCCTTTCGTTTACGCTTCAGTCAATTCCCCATGGAATTACTTAAACCATCATTTAACTCGATGTTGCCTGTACAGAAGTGAAGCTTCATACAAAAGTTTGGAGTTTAATAGGCTATTTCGTTCTCGAAATATCGTGCGGACAGATAGAAAATACAAATATATAGGCATACAGATAGAAATGAACATTTCCAGCCCTTTCGTTTACGCTCAGTCAATTATTTGTTGTACAGTTTGTTATTCTTTTAAAGCGTGATAGTTAACGAATAGCACTGTATGATGGTGCGTTGAAGTGTTCCATACATAAATCAAGCTACAATTGTATTACATTGATTGGTATTTATTATAACTGAACCCAGTATATTGTTAATTCATTTTATTTCATCCACGTGCAATAAACGAACGAGTACTTGAAAATAGCCACCGTATCATAATAAGAAATACTGTGTATATTTAAATTCTTCATTAAAAACATAGTGAAATTTTATTCACGTAAAGTGACTGTTGGATTTACTACAAAAGACTGGAGTATGATAAACAACTGCACTAGTTTTTATAATTATGTGGTCCACTATATTTGGTCCACTAACATCTCCCTTCCTTTGGATGCATTTATCCAGCACTTCGTGCATCTGCAAACTAGCACATTCAGAGTATACAATAGCACTTCTAGAGAACAAAATAGCACACTTCGCAGCGCAACTTAGCACATTTAGAGTGTAAACTAACACTTTAGAGAGGAAAATAGCACACCAGAGTGCAAATTAGCATATTCAGAGTACGTTACAACTATTGTTACGTTTTTTGTTTTTTAAATTGAACATATGTATTTATTTCTTTTGTTAATTTATGATCACGTTGAATCAAAAATGTTAACTAGATCGTACAACTTGCGTTTTTAAAATCAAATTTACGTTTTTCAAATTTTCATGTAAGCCTATTTTTGCTAAGGCTAAGGCGGTTGATGTAATCAAGTAAGCCCACGCGCGCCGCCGCTGCTCTCCACAATGCTTTCTCTCGTCTTGTCTACACAGATGTTCGCGACATGCAGCTCATCAATCTGTCCCAACGACTTTCTTCTATCGACTAGAATGATGGGTGGAACTGCTTATTTTGGGATCTTTTCAAGTCTCTGCTACTCACAAGGTCACTTCCAGAGCGATCACAGGAACCCCTATGTATATTATCTATTGCAATTATCAATATGAAAGATTAATTCGGCGCTACCTGAAATGAAATAAAAAAAAAGAATCGTTGATCTAAGAGGAACTTTTGTAAGTAACATGAGGTTTTAATGCGGCTACAATTCGTTATTGTATCAGACGTATTTATTAAAGTCATTGGCAGTAATGCTCGTTATCAAGATAATCAATCATCCCTTTATTCTTTAAACATAAAACATTAATGCAGTAACAATTGTACCCGGTATATTGATATAATTTATATGACATAATTGTACATTTGCTAGATATTTTATTAACTCAATGCCGAGACACAACCCATTATAACAATATTATACTGACGTCAAAAGTAAAATAAAGTTGATTTGAATAATTAAATGCTATTTTACCGTAACTTATACTGGCACAGGGACGAAATAATATACAGTAAGAAGATTTCTGATACTACAAATGCCGTTACTTAAAATGTACAGCAATAAAGTGTCTAATGATTTAAAGCTATCTTACTTTAGGCAAATTTTTAATATAACATTCGGCCTAGGGTTTAAAAACCCAAAAACTGATTCAATTCAACTTGCATTGTAATTTATGAAACTTTAAAAATGAAAAAGAAGAAATCTTTGTTAATAATAAATAAAATAATACATAAACTGAGCGAACAAACTCGTTCTTTAACATGCCCACTAAAAATTCCCTACTAAAAAGAGCCAATAAAATGCGTAACTATAAATAATATAATTTTAAAAATCTCTTAGCTAAAACATTTATTTATAAGCTTAACAAATAGGCTTCCTCACCGGCAGCCCATGTATCCAATAAATTAAGCATTTTGCAAAAAACAACGCTGAGTACACAGTTTGCCCTAAACTGCATTTAAAACTATCTGGCCCCTGAACATCAATCAACATTCCCCAAAAAAATGTTTTAAATAAAAATATATTAAAATAATAAAGTAATGTGTCAGAGCCAAAAAGTACATAAGTTGGTATCAAAAACAAATATCTATTAAAGTTAGAAACAATCATGACTATCTCCATATTTTAAGCTTTAATTATTATTTTAAGAATAAAACAAAGGCAAAACTACTTTTTCGAATACCTTTCCTGATTTTCTGATCGTTTTTTTTAATGGCAGTAATATTATGTGTTAGTAAATTATGCAACAGTTTTCTATGCTCTCTTGAAATATCCTGCAAGGTGGAGATAGCCGATTTTGATACTACTGTAGATGCATTTTATTCTGTCAGTGATTCTGTTCCTGTGATGTTAATACATTAAGATGTAAATTACAGTTTTACTTATATTTTTATCAGTGTGTGAATGTGTTTATTTACTTGTATTTATGTTAAGTTCAATTCCTCTGATTTCAAGTGAATCAATTACATTTAAAAAATGTTTGGTCATAGTAATTCTTTTTGTTTACTTTTTCAAATATTTAAATTACATTCATGTACCCTTATAAAACTGTTTTTGCCTTTTTTTCTTGCCATGTGTTTTAATGACGGTAAAATTCTAAATTCTAATTCTAATTTACCTCAACTGGAAATAAAAATTTGAAACCAGTGTTGGTATTTAAAATGGCAAATGAAAATAAACGAAAAATATCTAATGTTCTTCAAAAAATGAAAAGTTTAAAACATACTTGTGTGGGTATGAAATAAATACTATTCTCTTAGTGAATACTGATATAATTTCAGATGTTTTAATTCTCAAAGTATTTATTTTGTATCAACGAGCCGCAAGCAAACTACGAAAGTCAAGGTCGAGGTGCCCATTGTATCACGTGATACATAGTAACCTAACTAATGAGTAACGCTGCAGTCCTATTGGCTGCGCTAGTCGGGCGATTTGCATCGTGGAAAGTCCACTCTGTTTCAGCTAGCCGACTTTTTTCGTAAACACAAGTGTATAAGTCAATAGTGTTCGGGCGGCCTAATACAATTTTGTGTCGGCCGCCTTCTAGAGGCAGAACTAATCGGCTTGCATCAGAGTTGTTTTGGCGATAGCTGCTCTGAGATGTCACATTCTTAATTTATTCTACTAGAAGAGCTATCGAAATTGCGTCATATGGACGTCGTTGGGCTGGATGTCGCTAATGCATTTGGCATTACTAGTCTGAGGTAGCGTGTCTATTTTTGGCTTTTGCAGTAGATCTCTCTTTTTGGTGAGTCAAACTAGGATCTTCACATACTTTGCAGTGACAACACAGGGGATTACCTTCAACTCAAAGATAAGAAGACTAGGTGTAGATAACATATAAACATAGCGTTTATTCTCAAAACATCCCGTTTTTGGGAATAGATCGAGTCGGTTAAAAAGAAATATAATAAATAATTTAATATTATTTTATGTAATAAGAATGTAAACATAATAACTCAGTGTTTTAACAGCTTTTAGTATAGAAACTGTTTCCAATGTGGCAATATGGCTTCTTTGGAAAAAAATATGCTTTCTTTTGATTAAGTAAAACATGGTTCTTTACATTTATATGAATTGATTTGAATAATTCTACTTGCTTGCTGGTCTTGTAAAAGTTTCACATAGATTAAATGTATGTACCTTTAATCTGTACTGTTAAGAGAGCTGAGACAGTTTGGTCATTTTTAGCAGACAGTTTTTGGAGCACAGCGAGTGAACGACGCAACCATTAATTAACTTTACCACATTGATTTGTAGATCTTGTTGCGCACATATTTTTCTATTTAATATTTGCTGTATCTCTTATAGTTTCCAAGATTCCTTCAGTGTGCATAAAGTTTGGAACACATTGCATACATGTATGTGTGATATTGTGGTACATATTATATATACACACCTCCTAATAATCGTAACAATTTTTATTGGTAACAAGAATTTGATGGTTCAGGGCGAAACCTGAGGGGTAACAAGTATGAACACTTGAACGCAGGAAGGAGGTAGAGGATATAGTCTCCTCTAGTTCCAAACTAATTATTTTCTTGATCACTGTACACAATGTCAAGTTAAATATATGACGAATAGGGTCACGTTCGTGACGGTAGCATTACGTCATAATGCATTCGCTTAATCGTAGATAAAGTATGTTTTCATCTTTAGTTGAATATAACGACTCCGATTAAAGCTAATCGACGCAATTATTACGCTTACATTACCGCATTACTAGCTTCGATTATTTATTCTATCATCGTGCATTACGTCAAACACAATGTAATTGCTCCATGATTAATAAAATTGAGTCACATCGGCGGTTATTACTTTTTTTATACAGTATAGTGCAAGTTTGAAACGACTCAATTAGATATTACCATATATTTGGAGAGAAATTCGGAGACCGTGAGCTGGCGGTAAGTTACATTATCAGTCAGAAGAACTGCATCTAGTACTGCACAAACGTAAGGACAGAGCCCACCCTGCCGTACAGCAGTGGCAGCTATCATTGTGTAAGCCAAGGTCCATTGGCCAACGCGCTGTCCATACCTTGACCAATTTGCGTGTGACCCCTCACCGCTCCGCCGCGCGGCTTCTCCGCATTTTTAATTATTATAATACATTACGCGTTGTTATTATTGTACTGGCTGGTACTGTGCGAAGGTCACCGAGTATGTAAGTGGGATGCTCATGTGCGGCGCCAAAATGACATCTGTGACGCTCCAAGGCTGCGAGTCTGGACTCCCTCAAGGGAGCATTGTTGGCCTACTTCTTTTTCTCTTCTGATCTCTATAAATAGACATCTAATGTTTGCCAACTAGTAAAATACCACTTTATATTGACTATTTTTCTATAATGAACAAACATAAAGTTAACAAAACGTTTTATCAAGCGTAAGATATTTTTTATTTTGCAATATATATGTCAAAAATTGTATTTGATAATGATTATTTGACTCATTGGTGGCAATGGAAATAACGTCAGGACTAATTAGTTACAGGCGTATAAATGTATCAATACCAAGAAAAAACTACGAAATAACGTCCAGGCTTAAATGTAAGCGTGAGAAATTAGGATTGTTTTGAATTCCTGGAAAAGTATTTATTTCTCACTTTTGAAATTGATTAGAAAATAATATCAAATAAATTATATATGGAGGAGTTCTGTTCCAGTCTATTGCCTAGAAACTAAAGATGTTGTAATAATAAAGGACAATAATAAGTGTAATGTGATTCACTTGGTATTTTTGACCTTTGGTTATTCACACACCTAACTTTGTAAAAGAACCTTGACGAAAAATTCACGCCATTACTTAACAAAATACCATTACAGGTGCCAGGTGAAGCGTTGCAAGAAGAACCATTATAATGCACGATGTCTGTAAGGATGAAGTGGTGCCAAGAGAAACCAGCGGTGGTGGGTGCAAGCAAAGGATAACTTGCACAACTTACTGACAGCTGCCAATGAGTTACTTGGTACTGTTACTATTGAACTGTTCTTGGAACTAGTACACTGAGAGCTGATTCAGAACACTGGACCTTCTGGTGTTGTCATCTTGACAGAACCTTGGATACATATTTCAGCCATTTAAGAACCTTTACGACCTCTTGTACCTCCAAGAACCGAAGTTTGCTCTTGTAATTTAACTAAGCTATCTATTACTTATGGCCTCGCGTGTTCTCCCTCCACGCATGCATAATAAATCCGTAATTTAGTGATCTGTGATAGGCTTTTATTAAAACAAACTCCGATGTATGTGATTTATATTTGGACTTATATCTAGTGAAATGGAATAATAAGCTTGGAGGAAAAATTTTGCTTTGAGAACGTCTTCGCAAAGCTTCATGTCGTTTTTACAGAGGCTAGATGTGTAGCTCATAAACCCGTCATTATAATAAAAGACCAAATAAGCCTATAAAATCCATTCAAGAGGAACTAATGGACGCAAGCGTCGAGGGCATATTGCGCACTCGAGAAGATAAACACTTTGCAGTAACTTAAATGTGACTTTTAAAAGTTTCTATGCAATAGCTCTTGTCAATTATAAATAATTTTAAACATTATTTAACTCTTCTATCTAATCCAATTGAAACATCGCGTCACGGAATAACACACTTGTTTGCTCTGTAGCCGCTATGGGTGGGACAATCGTGTCCAGAAGATTTTATTTCCGTTTTTTTTTTTTTTACTTTTTTATTTTAGTTATTATAAACGTATAAATTATTTGTGAGTATATAATGACAATAAAATAAAATAATTATTTCAGAAATACAAGATTTTTGTGAGAATGATATTGACCAAATTATAGAAACTAATATAAACGATAATAATGAAAATGTACACTTATTTCTTACTTTATTTATTAAACAGCCTGGTATACGAAGCAGTCACTTTTGTCGGCCAGTCCCGCGACTGCCTTTCCATTTTTTCGATTTAATGTTATTTAATTTTAAAAAATGTGAAAGAATAAAGCCAGATAAAACATTTAATATAAGGTATATAAATATACTAGCAGTTACCCGTGGATCGCACGTAATTTCCTACTGAAAAACAGGGACATCGTGGGCATACCTTTTGAATGAGTTTCTAAACACTCCTGAGTTATGTGATAGTCACTGAAAAATATTCAAATCTTCTTATCTATTTTTGACATAAGTTTAATGAGCAGTGTTTTGTGTCCCTCAAGTCAAAGAGTGAAAGAGATTTTTTTTTATTTCAAGATAAACGATTAATAATTACACATTTTAGGTTAGCGTAGAAGAATTCTAAAGTTGAAGTTCTTAGCTTATCAATTAAAACACTCATGATGTAATCTTGTAATGAATAAATTTCATTTTGAAACGGGTCGATTTTGTGTTGATGCTCCTATCAAGAATATATACACGGACATAAGTTTGAGAAGCATACTTCGGTCAAAAAAGTGTATACCTATGGCCATTGAAGTTTATTCCGGTCTAAAATATTACTGATGCTATAGTAGGTTTGACTAACAGGCATACTTCAGTCTAAGATGTGTTTTATAACAGCTTTTAAATCTGTAGTAAAAGTTAGACAGTATCTTTGTTTTTGATATCTTCATTACACTAATGCTCAAGCACTGCAACTTAATGTTTGTGAACATTTACAGTTAAAAATGAATTTATATTATACTATTTTATTATCTGGATAATCTCTGTGCTCATCAGTGATTACAGATAAAGTTAAAATAAGTTGTGTTACTTTTAGCTAACAATATGCTCTGTACTTTCAATACTATAGATGAAAAGAACTTTAAAATGGTAACTAAACTTATGATTGTGTTTGTTACATTATACTGTTTACAGAGAACAGTTATAGAATAGTACAAAAACACATTTCAATATCTGCTGATAAAACTAAAATTTAAGATTATCGAAGTAAGAATATAGACCTACATGTTAACCAGGAAATGTCTACATTTAATAATTTTGTTTTAATAAAACAGATAATTTAATTGAAAAAATAGTTGTTACAACAAAAACGTATTGTTACGAAAAATATATTAACTCAGTAAAATAAGGCAAAATAAGGATGCAACCTCGGAATGAAAGATAATAAGCTCAAAATTTGCATACGTCTTCATTTTTATGGTATAAAACTTACCTCAAAAGTCTCATATAATCACGTGTACGCGTCTTTAGATATTTAAGGTCAAAGTTCACGAAAATCAGTTTTTTGCAAATATCTCGTTTCCCTTACGTTAAATGACTTTGAAGGTGGTTAGAGAAATTGTAGAACGGAAAATTTTCTTCAACTTTCGTCTGAAGTAATTTTATGTACGTTCAACCCTTTTTGAGATACAGCGCAAAGAGTAGGGGACCGCTTACCTGTATATACGATAATGCGAGGTCAGCCAGTAGAATACAATAAATAAATTTATAAGTTATATTGTTAATTATTCATTTAATATTATTATTATTACTTAATACTATTATTATTGTTATTATTATTTAATATTTATTATTATTTATTATTTAATATACCGAGACGAAACCACTACAACATATATCATCAATGGTGGTTTTCTCTTGCATCGCGTTGTATGGAATAAAGATGATACTATCTCTGATATTTTGAATAGATACGTCAAATATTTACAAACACATTATGGGTCAAGTATCGTTGTTGTATTTGATGGTTACTCAGACTACACTAAGAACATTAAAGCAATGGAACAATTAAGAAGAACTGCTGGTTTTCAAAATCTTACGAACTCCGCTCTGATGAAACAATGGAGGTGCCAATCAGCCAAGAAAAATTTTTATCGAATTCATCTAATAAAAAAAATATTTATAGACATGCTTATCAAAAAATTAAAAACAAAAATAAAAATATCACTATAAAACAAGCCAGAGATGATGCTGATGTTCTCATTGTAGAAACAGCTATTGCAGAGTCTGAACTTAAAAAAAAAACTTCTGTCATTGTAGGCGAAGATATTGATTTGCTAGTTATCTTGATAGGACGTGCTCAATCACATCAACAAGAAATTTTTTTCAAAAACATGGGTAAGGGTAATGTGGAGACGAAACTGTATTCATCGAAAAGTTTTGATAAATACCCTCATTCTAAGAAACACATATTATTTTTACACGCATTTAGTGGATGTGATACGACTTCTGCGCTTTATAAAAAGGTAAAATATCGTTTATTAAAATGTTCGAAAAACATCACGATTTAAATTAATCAACTGAACTATTTAAACAAAAAAACTGCTCTGTACAAGAATTATTTGAAAATGGAGTACGTATTTTCTTAGCAACGTATAATGCTCCGAAATCAGAAGACGATATAGACTCTTTTCGATACACCCAGTTCATCAAATCAACAAGACTCAACAAACCAGTGCAGTTATCAAGTCGTCCTCCTTCAAGTACAGCAGCTCGTCAGAATATCCTTCGTGTCTATTATTAGACCCAAATTTGGTTGGGAAATGATTTAGAACCCCAGGAATTCGGCTGGGTACTGCAAAATGAACTCCTGGAACCAATAACAACATTATTACCCCCAGCACCAGAAGAACTGCTGAATACAATATTTTGCAATTGCAAGAAAGGGTTGTTGCTTCTAATTGCGGATGCAGGAAATCAGGATTGCGATGCACTTTAATTTGTGGGCAGTGTAATGGACAATCATGCCTCAAACGCTTCATCAACTTCAGATGGTTTCATTGAAGAAAGTGAATATGCACCTGATATTCTTGAATCTTTCTCTTCTGATAATTTAGTAAACGAGAATGATGATAATGAATCCGATATTGAACAGCCAGAGGAAGAAGAAGAAGTAGAAGGAGGAGAAGGAGGAGGAGGATGAGGAGGAGGAGGAGGAGGAGGAGAAGACGATGAACAAGAAGAAAATTAAAACAAAAATATTAATCACTAATAATGAAAACAAATATTTTATATTTGTAATTTTTATAAATTGATTATTGGATCAGTAAATAAATATATAATAACTTCATTTGAAATATTTCTTTTAATATTGTATGTTTGGTAAAAATAAAATAAGTATTATTTAGAGAATATATAATTTATAATTAATATCTATAAATATGGTATATTAAATAATAAATAATAATAAAAATTTAATTATAATGATAATAATGTTAACAATAATAATAGTATTACGTAATAATAATAATAATAGTAAGTGAATAATTAACAATATAACTAATTTATTTATTGTATTCTACTGGCTGACCTCGCATTATCGTATATACAGGTAAGCGGTCCCCTACTCTTTGCGATGTATCTCAAAAAGGGTTTGAACGTACATAAAATTACTTCAGACAAAAGTTGAAGAAAATTTTCCGTTCTACAATTTCTCTAACCACCTTTCAAAGTCATTTAACGTAAGGGAAACGAGATATTTGCAAAAAACTGATTTTCGTGAACTTTGACCTTAAATATCTAAAGACGCGTACACGTGATTATATGAGACTTTTGAGGTAAGTTTTTATACCATCAAAATAAAGACGTATGCAAATTTTGAGCTTATTATCTTTCATTCCGAGGTTGCATCCTTATTTTACCGGACTATATGTGTTTGGACTATTTACGCCTGATTAGGAATAAAACTCGAGACGATAAAGGCTATTAGACATTTCGTTTATTATGCTACAACAGTGTTAAAGGTCGTAGCTTAAGTGGTTTTTGGTAAGTTCCGGAGGTTCTTTGCCAAACTACCTGTGTTCGTGCTTCTCATGAACAATAGTGTCATGTCTACCGTTTAGAGGAACTTCCTCCTGGTCTGTATGTCGACAGGGCAACATGGCTCTACGCATCGAGTCCACTCGTGAAGAACCCATCTCTTTGTATCACAAGCGGCTTGTTTTGCTCATAAAACTTTGTATAGCTGAGTTGTAAGTCAACTGAAAGAAATATTTCTTTTATACTTAACTGCTTGCTCGTTCAGTTTAACGGGCATTATATGTTTGTGTTTTATCTTTCATCTAAGAGAATCTACTGTAGGTTGCAATCAAAGTTACTTTTTATGCTAAGGCTAACACTACTTTGCTAAATTATTCTGTTAACCGTATCGCTCTTCTGTCATCTTCGTCATCATCGTTATCACCAATTTGTATATTTCATATGCATCACATTACATTACAATACACCACATCACACTTGCTGATTCCATATGCATTGACATTGTTAACTAATCGTACATTATAATTCTTTAAAGAATCTCTCGCTCATTAATTTGTCTTAAGTAAACGTATAATTTATTGTGAACTAAAACTATAAAAAGTGATATGGTCATTAAACAGATCACTTTGTAGATGCAAGAGATAGGAACCCTCGGTTGCCATGACAACCCTCAGTGAAAGGTACCAGTGTATCTCAGTAACTCTGTTACACTGCCCCTGTTTATAAAAGCAATGCTGTTCAGAATAACAAAGTGGTTCTGCTCCCAGAATTTGCGGTCAGCTATTGTGTTAATTGTCCGGCGGCGGTTACACCACTCTAACACGGCTGCGTTATTCAAGAGATGCTGTTCTCAGGGGTGTATCGAGTTAATGTGGTACCCAGTGCGAAGCCACCCTGACATCTTTACCGTTCCTATAAGCACATCTTTGTCTTTAGTTCGTAACAAGCCTTAGAGGCGTGGCTGCAAATTTCAGCTCAGTAATATCACATAAGCTTTTATCTGTTGTTTTTGTTAAATATCATTAAGTGCATTTCAGGTATGTGAATTTTATGGAGTTAATAAATAACCATCTGC
Source organism: Homalodisca vitripennis (assembly GCF_021130785.1). NCBI lineage: Eukaryota > Metazoa > Arthropoda > Insecta > Hemiptera > Cicadellidae > Homalodisca > Homalodisca vitripennis. The sequence continues at coordinate 12,094 of NW_025776655.1, read as the reverse complement.
GGGGAGCAAGCTATCTGCTAATACTAAAAATGTCATCGTCAACGTTTATCAAACAAGAGGAAAACTTCTGAAACGTTTAAAAAAAGTATATAAACACATACTCTGCTCGAAAATAATACAGGGATTTTGGAACCATAATAAATAGAGCGTAGTTAACATGAGAAAAAAGCTGTGTGTGATATAATTAACATAATTACTTAAGACAAATAACTCAATAAATACAAGTTTTAAAAATTCGTTGTCACTCGCTTACGTGTGCTCAAAGAACTGTTTGTTAAATTCTTCAATTAAGTACGTTTTATTTGTACATACAAAAATTTATTTGGACATCAGTAAACAGGAGTTCTAGAGTTCGGGTCTATATTCTTAATTGCAGTGACGATTTTTTTCATACTCAAAAAAGTAACGTTTTTCCAATTTTTTCCCCCGAAAACCACATGTCATTCTTCTGTTGACATGTCAGTCAAAAATAGTAAAATAACATTATGTATAGTTTTCAAGAGAATGTTTATTTATTCTGGTTTTGGAACAACCAGAGACCAGTAACATAGTAAAACTGACCGACTCATAACAACCTTTGACATATTCATTGCAAATACTTTTACCGACAGCTGTTCGCTAGTGAAATATAAAAACTATCACAGATTATGCTGAATATTTTCAAAGCCCTTCTTGCAGGATACTGAAAACTAATCGCATACAGATTTCTTACAATCCGTTATATTTAGCAATAAAACAAATACATTCACATAAAGACATTAATAGAGTACAAGTTGATTTAAGTACTTAATATAGTTAATCCAGAAGGTTGGCACATCTGGCCGAAAAGAAATACAGGTTATTTTGTGAACATGTCTTTTAATAATGACATAAAATGCCACTTTTACTGGGTTAAACAGCAGATCGTAAAATGTTATGATGTTAAATTAATGTATATGATTTGTTTTTAAAATTTAATATGAAATATTTAAATCAGTTTATTTATAATTTAAGTTGTAAAAACAGCTTCAATAAATTATAATGTCAAATGAAAGATATCAAACAAATCTATAAGGTAGAATATTGAATGTTCTCTCAGTTTACCCTTAGTATTTGTATATTAATTCACCTGAAAACTTTTATTTATTTATCTAAAATAACCTATTATACAATGATTTTGAATCAAAATAAAATAATTTTAATTGGAAACCTAATGTATATACTGTTCAGTAACCACCTAAACGGCTTTAGTTAGATCTAACGTGACGTTACGGTGTCATACTTCATTTCCGTGAAGTACAGCTTTGATCATAAATTACTTGCTGTGATACGTCTGACGAATACAAAAGTACCAAACTCCCAATCAGATAATAGAAACAAATAGTATTAGTTCCATTTTTAATTACATAAAATGTAATTTTTTCGATTTTATTACAGGAACCTTAATAGAATAATCCTCGTATGGTATTTTAATCAGAAAAAATTAATTTTCTTTTAAGGTGAATAAGAAAATTATACAATTAATAAAAATGGATTGTAAACCGCAGAACGTATATGTACTAACATAAAAAATAAAACATTAGGTATATATTTTACAAAAAGTAAAGGTTTTTCATACAAAACGTTGCATTATGGGTATGAATATGAAAGTTTTTTGATTTTGGAAACTTTTTCAAACCATATTTTCACGGTATGGTGACTGCATTATTAATTTTAATATTATGAACACTAAATATTGGTCTAGCTATAGTTTCTCAGTTAATAAAATATGTAACTTACTTGGTTTTAAAGATTATTTAGTGTTCATACAATTTTGGAACTTTTAGACCACATAACTACTTAATGATACGAAGTTACATGTTGGTTATAAATCTGTGCACCTTAATATACAATTTTCTTACAGATTTCTACAATTCGTCCATTTTTATGTCCGAGAGGTGTGGTTCTTTCCTTTCTCAATACTGAACTGATGTATTTGTTATACACGCTTTAATGCTAAAAATACGTAATATTTCAAGGAAGAATTAAAATCAGATCAATCCAATTCAATTAATACCAAGATTATACAACAGATTTCATAGCCTAAATAGCCGTTTCTGAGTATTGGTAATTTCAAATCTTCAGTTCAATTCTTGAAATGATACAGTAGATAAATAGTTAATTATAAATAACAATCAGAATCTATAATCGTATACTGCTGTCTCAGTCACACGTCGGAATCAGCTAGATTGTTCTTACATTGCAGAAAACTGTCTTGATTGTTATCTAAAACACGTCACTTAGCTTTTGCTCTTCCAGGTCTGAATCATTACGTTCAGTATAGATACAAAACCATCTTGATTGTACATCATTGGAGTGTAAAGAACTTTCATTTTTGAAGCAGGGAAGGAGGGCCTTAATCAATAAGAGGCATTAGAGTTGGCCTCAATCCACGGAGATAAGTGAACGGCCTAAGCGCTGACTTAATTTACAGAAACATAAATTTGTGACCGATTACGCTATAGTGAAGTGTACGCCACAGCCGCGATATTGTTTAGAGCCTCGCGCTAGGACAGCGAGCCGTGTGGGCGAGAGACGGTGTGGCGGGGCGCCGATAAAACGCTTGTAAAAAGTGAAAGTACATTCTTGCTCTTATTACAAATCAGGCGCAGACCGGTCTGCTAATATCGGTAGCATTATGTTAATTAGAACGTGTGAAGGTTTCATCACTAATTGTGTTGGCAGATATGTCATAGTTATCACTGACCTCAATGTGGTTTATCACTGGTTGATCCTGTCTTGAATATTGATTTTGTTCCTTTTGGTTCACAAGCTTGGATGTGTATTCAAGTTTGTAAATGTTATGGGCAGGGATGGAGTAAATATGAATCAGTTTAGCATTTCTTCTATCTGTGTATTTAGAACATTCATGCATGACTTTCTACGTGCATTTTTTTGCTTTTTTTTTTAACTGTTTTTTCGTTCCCACAATATTGGCTCTACAAAAAGGCCAACCAAAATTGTTTCTTAGATCGATTAGATTTATATTAGATCTCATACACTATTATGTAAACATAAATAATTATAGTCTGTAACGAAATTAATAAAATAGGAAGTAGCTATTACTTTGGAAATAAAATTACAATTAGTAATTCTCAACAATGAACCTGACATTTACTTTTTGAAAAAGTTGAAAATTAGTTTAGGTAATAGAAATATAAAATTTATTAAATAAATCAACCTATAAAAATGTTACTAAATTCTAGAGTGCTTATTTAAATCAATTATGTTCAGGAAAAACAGAATTCATCTTAATAATATTTCGAAATAATAATGTACATTTATTATATGTGTTATCTAACTGCTTACAGTAGCCTACATTACTATATTCAGATATGGATTGAGTATTTACTTGATAGTTTTAAACGCCGATAATCTTTGATGATTCTCTGGTATTAGGTTTTTTGCGTTAGACATTTTGGTATTGCTTTCTTGTACAAAAATGTCAATAGTTTGTGTTAATAAATAAATAAATGAAAATAACCACATAAATGACTAGATTGAAGAGCTGTAAACGTATTAAGTCATGTACTAAAATTTAATGTAAGTACATCATCTTTCATAACTGTTGATTAATACAATAGATGTCACTCACTACATATGCAAAACAAGCGAAAGGATGTCATTGACTGATGCCATTTATTTTGTCCCTCGAAATATAGAAAAATGCTGAAATTTCAATTTAAAAAATTGAGAGTGAAGTAATTATATAAATACCTCTCATCTAAATACAAGGTCGTGTGCACCAGGGAAAGTGTCGCGTAATAGACTTTGCTAAGTTATATGATGGGATACGTTTATTTCCTTGCAGGGATTGGTCCGAACATTACTTGGCCTTTTCTGTGACAATGACACAGATAAGGGAAGGAAGGTGACGAGAACAAAATTGACAATTAAAGTAAAGGCTTGAATAAAGGTCCGCTGTTTGGTTTCGATGACTAAGGCATTTTCTCAACTCCATCCTGGTGGGACATGATTCACCCTACTCTCCTAACATTTGTCGTGATATAACTTACGTCAACATCTTTTAATAGCCGTCCTGTAATCATACCAAGGGAGGTTACCACTTTTCTGGACCTTCAGCTGTTTGGATACCAAGGGAGTATTCTTCATGGTATCCTGGCCAGAAAGAGAAATGCCATGGCGTTAGTGAAGCCACGTAAGGTCATACCTAATATATATCGTTAATATGTGGTGAAGCCTAGCACTCATCTGAATCCCATTGATAACGTGTACCATCTTCCCATCATATTTTGCCCATGTTGAAATAAATATTTGTGTATAATTTTAAATCAATTCTGGAAGCTCAATTCTTCCTCGAGATATTCTGCAGATAGAAAAAATAGCCAGATAAGAAATATTGTCGACCCCTATGAATTATAGGATTAACTAATGCTCAGCAAATCACAAGATAGAAATTATAAATGAAGCATGTTGAAATTATAAATGATTTTTATGATTGATATGTGTACATATAATTTTTTATATTTTCATAATTATCAAGAGGAAAAAAAATAAGTACACAGAGAGAACAACCAGAAGTATCAATAAAATCAATAAAAATATAATCGATGCTTAGAAAAGGAAAACATTTTCGTTTTTCATGCGCGTAATTTCTAATGTTTTAATATTTCTATAAAAAGCGAGTAACATGGTAAATTATCAGTTTCGAATCAGACCAATTGTATGTTATCAGAATTCAATGCAAAGAAATTTCCTACCTTTCAAGAATTGTTACAATACTTGTGTAATAATACTGTTAATATTACTGAAAGCAGCCTGTTTACGAAATTCGGGAGCTATGAAACCAAACACCTGTTGTAAGGTTTTCACAATTTAGTTGTACTACTAATTGGTTAATATCCTTCAATCTCGAAGAGTGTCAATTCTTGGTACTTATATAAGATTAAAAATGACTAGAAGTTAATGAATATTTAAATTCACGATAAAAAGAACACAAAGAGCCTAAAAGTAATGGAAATTATCTTAAATCTGTACAGTTACAACTATTTATTCTTTATTTCAGATTGATGTAGTACTTTTGCATATTCAAATGAAAAGGTTTGTGTATTTAAAAGTTTAGTATATTCTAAGTAAAAAAGTACTCTTTAATGTTTTCTCTTTAAGTATTTTTAGGACGCGATCTTTAAAAGTAGTAGACGGCAAACAGCAACTTTAGAAGATTTATTGAACTATCTCGTTACATGGCAAACTGAAATCAAAATGTGCCATAAATCCATTTAGCGAATTTTGAAAATACAGTACTAGTAGGATCAACAAATGGGCAAGGAATTCTCGTACACAATATGCAAATTTACTCATTTAAAAATATTTGTGTTTATTTCATTAAAAAATACTGAAGATCTCCTCAATTCTTACGTAAGTATATGGAAAACATATTCAGCCATTCCCACTTCATTATGACTAAGATGAGTCTGTACCTGTTGCGGTACTAGCTTTTAGAAAGGGTAATAAGAGAATAGAAAAATGTCAATGCATTGTATTGCATTATACCGAAATGTAGGGGGAAAGCTCGTACAATGAGTGTTGATATGCTGAAAACTTTGTGAACATTTACACCAATGTTCTTTCAGTTTGCAATAACATTTGCAATACATTCAAAGATATACCAGAATTAGTTCGTTTTTCTGTAGCCTTTTCAAGAATTACAAATAAAATAGTTAATTTTCACATTCAAACTCAAGTCAAAGTACATATTTAAGGTATTTTTTTAAAGTAATTATTGGACGTATTTCGATTTCAACTTCAATAACTGTTCAAATTATAAAAAAATATTTCAAGTCACGCCAAAATCCGTTACAACTGTGGTCGATCATCTTACGTGACAGTTTACACTATCCAAGATGACTGACTACTTGAAAGTATTGTTAAAGTTGATTTGGATTTCGGTGGTTTAGCTAAGACGTGTTTTCAAATAATTTGCTCAAGCAGCAAATTACAAATGAATAGACTGGAAGATTACTTGAAGAAATAAAAATTTAAGCAGCTTGCGGTTATCCTCATCTTCTTTCTTTATGATGCACACAGTACATCGATGATACTATATCCCATGCTATATGACCAGCTCATCTCTTTTTAGTGTCTGTGTATGTACGAAGTGTCACAGTATAACAACTAGCGATTCGGTTGGAAGATTATTTGAAGAAATAAATGCTCAAGCAGTCTGCAATTATCATCATCTTCTTTCTTTATGATGCCACAGTACATGTGTGTGTATGTACGAAGTACGAGAGTGTCACAGTACAGCAACTAGCGATTAGGTTGGAAGATTATTTGAAGGAATAAATGCTCAAGCAGCCTGCGTTTATCCTCATCTCTTTCCTTAACACTGAAGTAAACAATACATTGCTGGAACACCTCGGCTCTCTGGTGGTGTCTGCAGGCTGTATCACAGCACAGCACTAAACACTGGCCAGCGTGTGAAGCAATACTGCCCGACCTTGGCTCCCCGCCCGGTCACTCTCACTCTTATTTACGGCTTACACATCTACCAATACCCACCTTTACACGGGTAATTAACTATTACGGCTCACTGCTCCGCTGCCGTGGTTGTTTTGCACTGAGTCGATCGTTAAGACTAATGGTTATGATTACAACTATGAACATAGTGACTTTAATGGAGGTAATTGATTTTTTAAAGACAATATCCGTCTGGATGTTATTACGTAATTGTCAACAAAAGTACGGTTTTCGTAAGAAAAACTAGGGCTACTTGGGATATAAAATGAATTTACGGTGTGTGGAGCGTCTACGTAATTCAACGTATTGTCGTATGCATTCATATAAATCAGGTACTAATTCGCTACATATAATTTTGTACACTTCATAGGATAAGATTTAAGATTCGAGATTGTTAGTGAGTAAATATTAACTTTACTGGTGTAGCTGATCTTAGGACTGATATGTTAAAAGTCTGTGATGTAAATGATAACACAATTACAAAATGAGGTCAGTACAACATTATTTCTAAAGTTTAATCCAAGTGTTGTCTTCTCAGTAGTGCATAACTACGAGCTTTTTGGATTAGCGTTAGTTAATACTATTTATCATAGTCTACGGTTTGAGAAATATTAAATAAGGTTAATAGAATCAGGAAAAAAATACATTTTTAATGATTAGAATGCTAAATGCTTATTTTATAACTGAAGAAATATGACAAAATTGTGCGGAACTAATTTTGGAAGGAGCGATATATATGCTCCGCACTACTAAATGCAATGGTGTCTTATCATAGCAACCTCAATCTGTGGACATCAATATTAAGGTGGCAAAGACATTACTATGTCTCCAACGCACTCTTGAAAGTTTGATCATATCTAGATGACAGACTATCTATTTCATTACCCTTTGCTCCTGTTTTACTTATTTACAAAATAATTTCATTTATGTACAGGTATTTATCTATTTAAATTTTTGTTAGACTCCTTGATAACTTGCCAGTGGTATGCTAGTGGCACCACAGACTCCTTAAAAATTACTGTCAAAAGAATTAATTTAATCGGATTTCAAAAATTCATCTTCAGGGTTCAAACTGATTTCTGACTTCTGTAGTGTATACAGATTAGTAACCGTGGTATTAAACAAAACTAAAAAACATTATTTTCGCTTAATTGTTATGGATGTCCAAGAATATTTTGTAATAAGAATGATCTCTTCTTGATAAAAAATTAAAAATTTATCAAAACTTTAAAAAGAAAGCTAGAGATTATGTTCGTAACTTATCATTCTTAACAAACGCCTTAATTTCACAAAATACGGTATTACAACATTATGAGGTATCAACACATTTTATTACTTCAGGATTTTTCTATCATTACTATTACTATACCTTTTCTGAATTAATATATCTATGGAATACTTTAATTAATTGATTACATAAGGAGATGTTGTTTTTCTTTAGATGCACACTACTGTGATCTAAATGGAGTCACCACTATTTTCAGTGATTGGCATGAAATCTAGAGTATCGATTAATCTTTTTTTAGATTAGGCACCATCAATAATTTAAAGGGATAATTGTCTCGGACACTGGTTCTGTTATCATTACACCAGACTTAAAACAGATTTGTAACGTTTAAAGTACTGACATCTACTGTATTCTTCAGGCGAAAACCTGAAAATCATAACATTTTGGAATAAAAAAACACGAAAAAGGCCAAGAAATGTCAAACTCATTATTTAGAAAATAGCTTAAAAAAATAACACAAAAACACAGTAGTTAGTACTGAAGAAAATTTATTCAGCGGCAAGACAAATTTACCAGTCAGTGATCAGTGTTTACCGCTGTTAAGGGGCTGTTTTTGTGCAATAGTGGTTTCGCTGATGTTTTGTTTTGGAACAATGAGGCTATTACAATACTAACAACTCACTTTTCATACACCGGAAAACATCTATTAGCCACGCTTTTTACAACACTGGTGTCAGAATGGATTATCAGATTATCAGGCAAATCCAAAGAGAGTTTCTCTAGAGGGTTTTAACGATCTCCTGAGGGTTCTCGCGAAGATGTTTGTAGACCGGCTCTGTCGCAGAAGAGGAATTTGGTTAAGCAATACTATAATAAAGTTAGAATATGTATTGGCCGTTTTTGGAAGCAGCAGAGAAGTGATGCGTCTGCATGCCCTTGACCCGGTCCCCCCGCCCCGCCGAGTCTGTGCCCAGAGGATCGAGTCTAGCGCCCGTCCAGTTGCTCCAGTGAGCGCGGTGTGCCCTCGAGCGGTGATGGTGAGAGTGCGCGAGTGTCTGTGTACTCGTACCGACTGGGATTCATGTGGGTTGCTACCTTTACCTGGGATATATTTAAGGTACGGTCATTATTTTATGTTCCAGTACAATTTTCCTCTAAAATCTCAAAAATAAATATTTATTTGCAAAATCGTATAAATTATTTTTGTAAAGTTCGAACAAAATGTAATAGACTTACTTCAACATTTAACATTATGATATTTACAGCGTTATCTGTAAATATAGATCGTTCTATTAGTGTAGCAGTATTCATTCCCATAAAATAAATGTTTAATAAGAAAGACCAGTAAATTGTAAAAGATGCTTCCAACAGAAGGCTCAGCTAGAAATTCGAAATTGTGCACCGAAAACTTCTCGACAATAATTTATACAACTTACCTATAATTTTGCCATGGATTATTTAAATTAATGAGTTCGGATAGTATGTTATTCTTGGATATGTAGTGAACACCTTATTGTAATTTAGGAGATCGTGATGTGGTATTTTCAAATGTGTTCTTCTATAAAAAAATTGATTTAGATAAAAATTTAGGACTCCCTATTTTATTAATCGTCAAGAAATATACATATTGTACACAATGAAGTTACCCAAAAATGTACGAGAATAAAAAAAATTTCTGTCGAACATAAATAAACTCACTCATAATATAATTATAGTACAAGCAAATTTATTTTCAAAACAAAAAGCTTTTTTACCTCTCGTCAAACACTCTTACTTTTAAAGAACTAGTTATATTAACCATTAAACAATTTCCCTTACAGTTTTTACACAAATATGCGTTTAGTTCAGATAGAAGGTTCTGTTAATCAATATATTTCGCCGGCTTAATGGTTGACACATAACTAGCGGATATGTGATAGCACTTATGTGTTATTTATTTAGTGTTCGAATTAACAAATGTTATATAATGCCATGTTTCATAAACTATTTTCCTCCAAAATATCAGAATCACTGGAGAGAGATCACATAATAGACAATACAATGTACTTATACATAACCTATAAACATCATTTTTGCGACGTTCATTTCAGCATACATAAAATCTATAATGTTGAGAGAACATTTTCAATTTTCTTTTAGTATCATAGTTATAAATAAAACTATAATACTACTTAGTTATATTGTACAGCACAATTATAAAAAACACGTTCTATTAATTGTTATATTATTATCCTGAACGGAATAGTCTGTTTGTATGTATCGACAAAGAATTTTGAATAAATCAATGAGTTTTCTGAGAAAGGATCGGTCACAACATAAGCATGCAGCAAATTATAGTACAAACCCCCAGTTTTCACATTTATTGAACATTTAATCTATCTCGGGGTAAAATATCGTTCAACAGAGAGTTAGAACAGTTTGTAAATACTCTAGGTCACAGGAAAGAGTTAGAAGACAATCCTCCTGAATGGTGCGACGTCTTTATTTAGGTTATTTCATTAAAAATGTCATATCGAAAAGTATTGTTATCGCTTGATTCTCAAATGCACGAGTGAAAGTGGTTTGTGTTCATTTGTTTAAGTGGTGGAAAAACGTTATTTTAGAATGTTTTTATTTTACAGCTAAATTATACAAGCTTTATTAACTTATATGGATGCAATGCCAACCACTTTGTCTAGTAAACACAATATGTAAAGCGTACTTTTGATTGTATTGCGTCTAAACGTTTTGTGATGCTGTGGCGGATTTCACTTTCTAGGTTCGTAATCTCTCATTAAAACGTGTGTATGAAAGCATTCAATCAAAAGCTGACAAGAACTTCGTTCATAAATATTTCGAATGATACTTTTATTAAATTTAAAGAGTTATAAAGCAAAATACATTAATACACCAAACCAAATGCTAAGGAAATCATTAGTGAACAGAAAAAATGAACTATAAAAACCTGAAAAACTGGATTTATACATGAAAAAACAACAAAACCTTTAATTTTGCTGCTTGACCTTAGTATATCTGATTGTTTAACCACATCGCCGAATTAGAATGGCTAGATTAAATGACAACTCCTATGCTGATGCTGCCTACTTCATACAGTCCATACATATTTATATTTAAAAGATTTCACCGATGTTTTTAAGAGCTTTCTCATAGAGATGATGAACATTCTATCCACTGTTAGCCCAAAATTGCTGTTTTCGTACTATATTGGTGTTTATAAAATACACTGATGTTATATTTTTACTTAAATAACATTGTAGTTACTAAAAATGGCAAGCTACTTAATAAACAGAGTAATAAGAAAAACAGTTCGGTGTAAAAGTTTATGATAAAGCGCACAATAACTTAAATACATTTTACTGAAGCCCATACAATTGAATTTTAGGACTTAAAAATTAATTAGTAAACAATGCAGATTGAAAACCTGGAAAGCAGATTGTTTTATCACGCTAAACCTCTTCTTAAAAGTTTAGTTCACATACATTTATATGCTTTTTATAAATATATGTCATAACTCTTTATTAAGAAAGTAACACAAAATAAATAACACAAAACACCGAGTAGTTTATATTACCTAAATTTAAAGTCAAGTTTGTTTACCGAACAGTCAATCAGCACTTACCGGTGCTGTACACGTAACAGACTGTACGAGTATGTGCTGTAATGGTTTCGCTGATATCCTGTCTACAACAATGGGGCTATTAAAATACTATCACCACAGTTTTAAAGCGCCGGAAACATCTATTAGCCATACTCTACACAATACTGATGACAGACAAGATAATCAAACAATCAGACAAATAATAAAACAAGTTCTCGTGAGGATTATCAAACGATAGCGTGTAGATGTTTGTAAACCATTGGTATAAACGTTCGTTGTTTATCAGTAAGAAAAACAATAACATTATTATATTTTTACATATAGACTAAATTATTAAAGTATTTTTATCAAATTTTATTAATTATACGACTAATAATTTCTTTACGAGATGCCTATATCTTTAATATACTGCGTACCGTAAATATGTGTAAATGTTAAAACCAATTTTCTTTTGACAAGACAAATGATAGCTGGGGCGGCTAGTATACAGAAGGTCGTCCTACATCTCCTTACTTGTTGTCAACCGCAACTGATTCAATAGAGCTAACAATAAACCGGATTGCGCCACTATTGCATGACCCAGCTCGTCATCCACAACCGGTTTACACTAGGGCGTGTATCACGTGGCCTCTATAACGCTAGATTTATTCCCCACATATATTTCAATGTTGGCAAACGAAACCAGTACATATATCTCATTGATTGCGATAAGTTCAAATTCCACCATGCTTTGTTACGGGAGGAGGACCTCTTGATTGCCTCGACTTTAT